>NC_046157.1:10646087-10926163 GCF_011064425.1 Rattus rattus
TATTTTCTGTGCCTTTGATCTGTATTTCTTCTTCCTGTATTCCTATTATTTTTAGAATTTTGTTTTCATAGTGTCACAGATTTCTGGATGTTTTGTGTCAGAATATTTTTTATTTTAGATTTAGCACTTTCCTTGATTGAAGTATCCATTTATTTCTATCATGCCTGAGATTCTCTTCTCCATATTTTGTATACTATTGGTGAGGCTGATTCACCTATCCAAGTTTCTTGATTTTTCATTTCTAGATTTCCTTCACTTTGGATTTTCCTTGATTCTATTTCTATTTTCAGGTCTTGCTCAATATTCTGGAATTGCTTTCACTATCGGTGTTATCACTGAATTTTAAAAAGGGTTTATTTCATTTTAGGAACCGTTATCATATTTATAAAGGTAATTTTAAGGTGTTTTCTTATGCTTCAGCTGTTTTGTAGTTCTCAGGATGTACTATGGTGGGGTTGTTGGGTTCTAGTGAAAACACATTGTCCTAGCTGTTATTGATTATATTTTTATGCTGGAGTCTGGGCATCTGGGTTTGCAAAGATTGTAATTCTTGCTGATGTCTGGAATTGTTTTGTTGAGTGAGTATATTGTCTCCTTGGTTTCTGTTGTCCTCTTTGGTTCTAGGGAGAGTGTTGTGGCCATGTGCTGCCTGGTTGGAAATTCTTCTGGTATTCTGATAGGTATGGTCACTGGGTGTTCCAGATAGAATGTGCTCCTGCTTCCCTAGCTGGAGAATTACAAATACATTTTATAAAACCCTCTTTTATTTTTCTGTTATAGATCTTATTTACTTCCCCTGATACACATACACACATACACACACACACATACACACACACACACACACACACAGAGAGAGAGAGAGAGACAGAGAGACAGAGAGACAGAGAGAGAGAGAGAGAGACTCACACACACACATACACACACTTAATTACTATAATACTGGTTGTTCAGACTTAACCACATTTTAACTTTTCTGTTGGTAGAATCTTTTAGAAAATGTTTAGATATGGATGTTCTCTTATGATAGATGCTTAGGTGCATAATTACTAGGTAAAATCGTCTACAAAATGGGCTTATTTCCTGGAATTTTTTCTTTTATTATTGTTGCTCTCTGTTTATATTTCAGTTAGTTGTGCAGGAGTGCTTACAAACTGGACATCATTTTGGTGATACAGTATCTTCTAGGGAAAAAATACAAATATCTGTAGGAGACTGAAGTGTCCGGTAATTTGTGCACCATGCTGGAGTGTCTCCTTTAGTGTCTCCTTTCTTTTCTGCCAAGTTATCTGTAGAATTCATAAGGATAGATATTTTAGCTGAAAAGAATAAGTCCTTTCAGAAACTGGAGCAGCTAATCAATGCAAGAGCAGACTGTCTGTGACAAGGACAGTGTGGAAAATCCATGGTAGAAAAACATGTATAGTGTACAGCCTTCATCCTGGGCACAGGAATGGCTATGTCATTTTCTCCTTTCCCTCCAGCACTTCTTAACTTTCCTGAAGAAGCTCTAGTTGTCTACTCAGCTGGTGGGCTGTAGAATTCATTCTGCGACCATAATTGAAATGTGGCAGCAAGGAAGCATTTCACTAAACAAAAAAGCGCCCTCGCCATTCCTATGAGTCTGTGTGTAATCTCCTTTGCTGCTTATGGGGACGCTCACTCTACATTTAGTTTAGACGGAATTCAGATGTCTCCGACAGCAGACTGTTTTTCTCTTTTCTTCTTTGTATGACCCAGCCAATGGGAAGACATCACTTTGTTCAGGAGTGCCAAGGGAGCGACTTTACCTTAAACACACATATGCATTTCAACCTTGAACAAACAGGCTGCTTAATAAAATAAGGGCAAGGGTTTTCTTTTCTTTCTTTCTTCTCTAGAAATTCACAAATATCACTTGACAGCTGACGGCTCTTCCCGTACAAAAGAGACTGTTTGCTTTTTGCTTTGGTGTTTGGGTAAACTGCAGCCCACACTGGCAGAGAATGTATTGCCTAGGGGAAGGTGTTTGCAGTCCCGGTGTTTAATCTGAAAAGAAACCCTTTTCCTTCTCTCCCTCCCTCCCTCCCTCTCCTACTGCAGAGGGAGGGTTGGAAATGATAGCCCCAGGGGAATAGTTTCCGTAACACCTGTCTGGGGGGTAACCTCAGCAAAGTTACTTAAGACACTGTGCTCAGTGTGTCTGGATTCACAGTGAAGAAGTTGAAAAGGACAGATAAACAGACAGGGATTTCAGCAGACACGGGAAGCTGATGGTGACCTTGCATTGTCTTAAAAATGTTAGCAGGTTGACACCCTAGCCTGCTGACTCGCAAGGAAAAATACCATACTGGCTTTCCTCCCGCCAGGGAATATAGTTTCAACCTGAAAAGCTTGGAAAACTCTTAAGAGATTAAGGGAACTTGGGAAGTGCTCTAGCGGCTGTTACACCTTTCTACAATGATAGTAACTAATGTGCTTTTCCTACAGAAATAGGCCAGTTCAGTCAGTGTGTAGTGACTGCTGTCACTCCAGGGACAATCTTTACCAGGTACTGTAAGTTAATAGTGTTTTCTGGCAGTGAGCGGTTTAGTGGTCCAGTATCAGGCTGATACCTGTAGCTATGCTGAGTCTGCGAAATAACTGAATAAATGCCAATAAAAAAATGTCTTCTTCCAAGGAACTTCCAAGTTCTGAGGGGAGGGACTTCTCCAAACAGCCCTCGTTGAGGAAAGAGCTGAGAACAGGAGGGAAACTCTACATGTGACACCATCAGGAATTCCAATAAGCTTGTTTCTATTGGAAAGCTGAAGAAATACTGCTATTTAAAGGGGAAAAAAAGAATATTCCTGGAGACGGGAGTGACTCAAGACCAGGATTTAGCTCAAGTACATCAAACCCTGAACGTAAGGCAATGAGTAGCAATGCTTACAAAGAATGGAAATACATTAGTCACCTGGTGACTCAGTTGACAATTTGGAGCTTTTCCTGGAAGGGGAGGGATACAGCTCAATTGGTAGGACCCTTGCGTAGAATGCACAGTTCTGGGCTCCCCTGTGAGCACTTCATCACAAAACAGGAAAGCAGTTTCCCGGAAACTGAAGCACAAAGACCACCATGGGACCTTTAATGAGAAGCCCCTCTTAAGTGCATCTGAGAAATCAACGAAATCCGCCCAAAAATCTACAAGCAAGGAAAAGAATGAAACAATGGACAAATAGCCGAGACGGGTCAGTGTAAGAGAAGAGTTATGTCTGTAAACCACGTCCTTGTTCAGCTGGGCATCAACAGCTAGTAGAAGGCCGGACAGCTGTAAGGAGACTGCACATGCCTGTCTCCTGTGTGCCCTCTCTGGCTATTTGCAAAGAAGAACCAGTGTTGAGGCCACTGACCCAGTCTGCCTTTACAATTAGTCCCTCGTCATCACTGAGGATAGACTACTCAGGTAGCAACAGAGATAAAAGTAAATGTTCCTTTAGTTCTCTTAGTTTCAATATCATAAGAGGAATAATTATGCATCTCACTAACTATGATACAAGAACCATGTTGATGGAGTGCTAGGCATGAGAGATAAAATGAAGCTAAGGAAAACCAATGGTTGAGGGCATTATTTCTGATCAGAAGGGCCACAGAGACCTCTCCAGGGCAAAAGGAAAACCGTAGATGTGCATACCAGTCACGCCTTCCATGTGCACTGTACACACCTGTGGAGAACTGTCCTAGTGTCCGCCACTCCCTTGATGCTCCACTTCCCTTGATGCTCCACTCCAGGTGCCCACCGGAAGTAGCCTGCCTGCAACTCCATGAGTGTGCTGCCTCTTTGGTCTGTTAAACATATTCTTTGTGTTTAGAAGAGATGTATGGTTCTCTTCTGTATAAAAAAAAAAAAATCAAAACAGCAACAATAGCAAAAAGGAACAGGTCCAGCTCCTTTGCATTTACTCACCATCCTGCCAAGAAGCTGAGCGCACTTAATGGATATTACTTAAGTCATTTCTTGCCACATCTTCTTAAATTAGTGGAAAGTGAGCAGGTATTTTTCATGTGCGACTGTGGTGACCCTGTGCTACAGGATAGCGAAACAGAAACTACATTAGAAATAAAATCACGATTTTCTTTCCTCTTCAACCTTGCCACTCGCTTCTCTTCAAACCAGAACTAGATGGCCTTATAAAATGTGGCTTGGTAAAGTGACCTCTACCTTAGATATTTGGGCGTGGTAGCCCATTATTTGGGGGTAGATGGAGCTTTACTGGGGCAATCCAGTTGGAGTGATGGCTACACTAGAGGAAAGGAATGAGTTAAAGACATGCACCACACCATTAGAAACAGGGACAGCTCCAGTGTTTGAAACTGACCCAGCAGGGAAAGCTCGGGAGGGTTTGGAAAACCCATCCTTTTTGTGAATAGTTGATAAAAGAACCAAGCAGCCCAATGTGCTATCTCTGTCTTCCTCAAAATAAAAGATACATCATATTTAAGATTGAGCTCTTAGGCAGTTGCCTGCCATGAGAAACATTTTCAGTTTGAGGCTCTCTGATATAAAGCATGTTTAAAAGCATACAGACCTCTGTAGTAGTCAAATTTGGGTAAGAAACTCTGGCCTGGGAGTCATAAGTCTTGGGTTCTAGACTCCACCCTGCTGACACTGATGGTTGTCTGTGGATGAACACCTTTCACTTTTCCCTCAGGATTTAATTTCCTTAGGGGTAAGTCAGATCGCAGGTTCCAGCTGCATCATACTCATTTCTCTCATGCTTGGTGACAGCTACATTTGCCATTTCTTTGCTTCTGATTTCTTTGTGACTGGGACACCTCCAGTGAGGTAATGTGGGCATGGCAGAACCTAGATGAACCACTGCTAAAACAAAACCTCTTCTAAGTAACACCTGCATGACCTAAAAATCTAGAGATTTTCGAATAACATCTTGTTATTTTTCCAGTGGTGGGGATGGGGTGTGTGTGTGTGAGTGTTTCAAAAACCTAAAATAAAAGTCACTTTTTCTATCTGAGAAAATGCCTGGCTCCCAGTCTGTCTTCAGCGAGGGTATGGTGGGCAGCAACAGATCGCCTTAGTAAAGATTAAGTCATAACGTGAGTCCTGTCTGGAGTGGTGGAAAAGAGAGGTAGGTACATTCTGTGGCTCTCCACTCCCTCACTGAAGCTGCCTCTATCTCCCTGGCCAGCCCCAGGCAGTGTTCCTTCCAAACAAGGACCTGCCTAACCAGTTCATTGGAATGTCTTTCTACAGACTATCTCCTCATTCAGATTTCTTCTGAAATTGAAACACTCTAAAGGCATAAATCACGTTGCTGTTTTAAGTAGTAAACGACGCACTCAACTATCTCCTGCCTTTGCTTTTCCTTTGAGTGCACAGACCTAGCCACAGAAGGAAAGAACAAAGGGAAAGCGATTAAGCCCACGCTGCCTTCTTCCGTTCATTCAGAGGCAACTCTTTTCTGGGTTGCATTTGTTCTAGGGGTGACAGGATTAAGCCTTTTTGTTGTAACTTTCCTCCCATTGCACACCTTTCTCTGTCCTTCCCGCTGCACCCTACAGCTGCCTTTATGAAGTTATTTACTGTAAGTTTTCTTTGCTGGTTGATGCCTTTGGGTCAGCAAATGATACAGTGTGAAGCAAAAGATCTAAATTACAGTCATCATACACCAAGCCACGCAAAAGTATGCAAAAAATGTCTGATAAGCATCATGCCTGTGAACCCCAATGCTTCCAAACTCACCTTCGGTGACCAATGGCCTCTGAGGCCATAGCTGAAGAATTGGTGTGTTTTTCCCCCTTTTTTATAATTTGAACGGTTTCTTTATTTGATTCTACCAAAAAAAAAAAAAGAAAAAAAAAGAAAGAAAGAAAGAAAGAAATCATCTTGAGCAATACAATACTGACTGAGATCATTTTCTTTTTAAATATATATTTATTTATTTTAATTATTATTATTATTCTTTAATCAGTTTATACAGTCCAGTCATTAGGCCCCTCCTGGTCTGCCCTCCCACAGTTCCTCATCCTATCGCCCTTCCCCCAACTCCTACCCCCATACCCCATCCCACCAGACCTCCCCACTCCCTGGGGCCTCTCTAGTCTCTCAAGGGTTAGGTGTGTCTTCTCTCACTCAGGCAGAGCAGGCAGTTCTCCTATGTATATGTGTCCAGGGCCTCATATCAGCTAATGTACGCTGCTTGGTTGGTGGCTCAATGTCTAAGAGATCTCGGGCAACCAGTTTAATTGAGACTGTTGGTCTTCCTGTGGGGTTGTCCTCTTCCTTAGCTTCAAGGTGATATCATTTTCTTATCCTGATTGTGTGCAGTTTCTAACCCAAGTAGAGATGGTTTGTGTTTTTTATATTCAGGGAAGTGGGAGTTGGGGTGGGGATCTTGCAGGGGACCCAGGTTCAGTTTCTAGTACTCATGTGGTGGTTCATAGCCATCTAGAACTCTAGTTTTGGGGAATCCAATCTCTCAGTCTAGCCTTCATAGGTCCCAAGCATATACAGTACACACGCGCAGTGCAAGTGAAACATGATACACATAAAATAAAATGAATCACATCCATCTTCTCTAAAAGGAGAAAGTATGTTGATTTCTTGGCTTGTGCAGTAGAAATTGTAGTTCAGTCTTATATAAGATGCATTGATAGATTGTTCCAATTGAAACCTGAACATGGATGAACTAAGGCATTGTCTTTGCTGATTTTCGCTTTTCGAATATCTTCAGAGTCTCCTGAGTTGACCTGAAGTCTGGTGTTGGTTCTATCATTTCTCTTGCAGAGCCATGATGCCAACTGTACCCATCAAGAAGATCAGCTCATGGCTGATAAACCAGACATATTAGTCTGTGTCACATAGATTACAAGTTGCTTTACTGACTGAGGGCCCGTGGAAACAAACCTTTGCTGGCTGACTAGAAAAGTATGCTTAAATATTAGCGTCCTTGAAAGCAGATTGCAGTACATGAAACAAGCTACAGAAGCTATGTTCTGAGTATAAAATCTCTAAGCATTTAACTGCGTGAACTGAGCCCTGGGGACTGACACATATCACTAACCCACTCCAATTTTGCTTTGTCACTAAAGAATTAATATTCAAATCTAGATGATAGGTTTTCTAAAGAATTGTATGGCAATGTGAAAATACTATAGTGTGTTGATATATCAAGGGAATTACATACTATTTCAATATTAGATATTGATTTTAAAAATTAAGTAGTCTGGGCTCTGTGTTGAAATACCCTGGGTAGAATAGTAACTAACTATGAGTTTTAGAATCTTTTTTGTCTGTGAGCTTATATGGTCATGTATATGCCACCAGCATCTGTCAAAGTCAGGCAACAAATGGCAGGAGTCAATCCTTTCCTTCTGCTATGTGGGCTTAGGGGATTGAACTCAGAAGTATGTTTACACAGATGGATGGAGAAGTTCCATTGTAAATTCAGCACAAAAGCTAGTTAATGCGGCTTCTGGTGACCTGTCTAGTCCTGGTCTTCTGCTTCCAAGTTATATGACATCAGACAAATTATGTAATCATCCCATGTATCTTCCTCATTTGTAAAGTGGGGATCACAATAAGCTCCCTCTTGGGCTGGAATATCAAATCAGAACATGTATGGAAAGTGCTAGGAATTATACTAACATCAGAAGTGTCTAACACAGGTTCTCTGTTTATATTCTGTGGTTATTTATGCAAACCGTCCTTGTATGTAAGTATCATGCATGCACTATATGCATATGAGTTTGTGAGTCCCTGAATGCCTGAATGCAGAGGCCAGAGGATGGCATGAGTGTTTCTTTATCATCATGTACCTTGTTGCATTGAAACAGGGTCTCTTGCTAGGTAAACCTGGCCTTAAGTAGGCTAACCAGTCAGCTGAGGGGATCCACTTGACCACATGTCTCAATGCTGGGATGGACAGGCAACTACAGCCACGCCCGGCTTGGTTCATGTGTGCTAGGGGTTTGAACTCAAGTCCTCCTGCTTACACAGCAAATGCCCTTACTCACTGGACCATCTCCCCACCTTTGCAGATATGTATTTTTAAAAGTACCTGGTGTTACTATTTTAATTCGTTTTATTATCTCCTAAATCTTCAGTTCTGAGTAATGATCAAGTTGAATAACAGTGTAGAAAGTTACTTTTGGGTAAAAGGAAAGAATATTTTTCCTTAAGTTTATTGTAATGAGTCTGTTCGAGATTATTGGGCTTTAGAAGTCATTGACACACATCTGAGTGTGATTGGTTTGTGAGAAGGACGAACGATTGTGGGCCCCTGAAATGTAAGGGCTACGTTGTTCTTATTTTTCTTGCTCTTGATTGAAAATTACTTCAAAAAATTATTTTTGGTTGGATACTGCTAGAGCAGTCTTTAATCCCAGGACTTGGGAGGCAGAAGCAGTCAGATCTTTGAGTTTGAGGCCAGGCTGGTCTACAGAACAAGCTCCAGGACAGACAGGGCTACACAGAGAAACCCTGTCTTGTAAACCCAAAAATACTAATACTAATTAATACTAATAGCCTTTGTCCGTAGTTAGCCCAATAGATAACACTAATCTTGTCTCTGATTAATAAAACAGTTGTAATTAATAAGCATGTGTAGGTAGTTTCTAAGCACTGCAAAAGCTTCATCAAAAGAATGCAACTTTTAAATGATGGTGCACATTTGAACTTCAAAAGGCTCTCTAAGGGGCTTAGCCAGGCTAACATTGCCTCAGAATCTCTTGGGGCCTTAATTCAGTGCAAATATGATATGAACATAAATGGTCTTTACTTGAATGTTACTTTTCTTTTTTTTCTGATAACCCTCCTAGTTGGATTCCTCAGTTTGGCGGAAAGGATTTTTCACAGGATGAAAATTTGTCCCCATTGACAGTATCTCAATGATGAATCACAGATTGATTCATGATTTGCAGCAGATTGCTCAAACCTCCAGAACACGGAAATATTACAAAGCCTGGTACCTAGCAGTGTTCAGCCAACATCTGATGAGTGGTTTGGGTTAGAGGGGTCATTACCACCAAAATTTGTTAGCTTGTTCAGTAAAGAGGTACATGTCAAGTCTTGGTGATGTCACACATTGTTTGGAGTTTTTCTCTTCTGTTCTGTTTTGTTACTGATTCCTGCCCTTGAGGCCTGAACTCAGGACTTCACACATCTATAAAAGCATATCATATTCTGTTGACTGTACTGCTCCTGTCCCAGATTTTCCTAATGTAAGTTTTAATGAGCATGTGAGCATGTGTGACTTCAGTGATGGCTTTTGTCCACCTCAGTAGATGTTATGCCATCCGCATATGCTAGCTCCTGCTTTTCTCTTCAGTCAGACTATGGAGACACATTTAAAATGCTTCTTGGACAGCTATTGAGCCATTCGTCATATAACCAAGCAGCAGAAGGATGGCCATGTGGGGCTTATCAAAAGGCATTGTGCCTAAAAGGCTGTTCCTTTTTCTTTTTGATTTTCCCTTTTTAAGACCACTTTTCTGCAAATCTATGCAAATTTAAAGTGTCCAGTCCAAGTCAGCATTGCCACAAGATTGTTAGGCAAGACGAAAAGTTTAATGTTGCAAGGTTTTTTTCCTTGAAATTGTGAGTCACTTCCACTGCAGAAATTATGTAAGATGTCAGAAATTTTCATTGGAACAAACCAAAGTTAATTGCAGCCAAGAGTTTTAAGTGAGATATAGTCATAAAGAACACAGAAATATTTCATGTTTATATAACTGTGTGTTTTAAAATATTATTTTATATCTATTACCATCTTTGATACAATGTATACTCTAAGCGCATAGTAACTATGTCTTCTCCTCTTTCTCCTCCTCCTCCTCATTAGGACCTAAAGCATGCTAGATTAATAGACTATAACTAAGTCATATTCTCAGCCATATTTTTCACTTTTTATTTTGAGGCAGAATCTGAATAAATTGTCCAGGTTGTTCTTGAATTTGCATTCATTCTGCCTCCACTTCCACTTTTGTTGGGACTACACTCATACACTACCGAGCTACCTGAAGTTTTTGTTCAATTAAATGTTGCAAAAGTCATTTAATTCCATGCAGTGTGTATTTTAGTGTTTATGTGCTATTAGTAGAAATATGAGTCTTGTTCTGGAACCCCCAACTTAAAATATTAAGATTTCAAAAATACGATGTTTTTATAATATGTCATACTATATTACATGCTGGCAGTGTTAATAATGAAACAGAAAGTAAACAGGGCAGAAGTCTTTTGAGATCAGTGAGTTAGTTGGTCTTGAAATTTTCACTTTTATAATTATTGATCTGATTGGTTTTTTTCTTTAATAATCTTACATATTTATATGGAGCTTCTCGGTAGAAGACCAGTACATAATGACCAGTGCATAAAGGTTTCTTTGGCTGATCTCTTGCTTATCTACAAAATCCAGATTTTCCTTTAGCCATGGTGGAAATGTCTAGGCATTGTCTGTGCTGTCATTGTCAGCTCCCAACAACTTTCAGGAAGTTTGTGAATTCGTTAGCTTCTTCCTATGGAGAATTCCCTGCCTAATGTCTGCCTGCCTGATAGTTTTAGTAGGATTGGTAGGCAGCATGTTGGAAACCCTGTTTGTTGGAGTATGGCACTGATAGATGCAGCTTGAGTTTACGTGTCTGATTGTAAGGGTTTGCAAGCATTCCTTTGATGTAGCAGAAACAGCTAATGACGTTAGTTAAGTAAACCAACTATATTATAATAGGTCTGGGTATTCATTGAGACATTTAGCTTCATATTATCCCTGACCCAAACTTACAGCTTCCCAAGCAGAACACCTATTTTGAGTTTACTGGAAAGTCAGGTCATATAAGATAACCCCCTCTCTCAGGATGACAATGCCAGGACGGACGGTGAAGATTATCTGGCTGCTGAAGTCTTTTTTACTAATAAAGACACACATGCACAGTAAAACAAGGGTCCAGCCCAAGAATACACAGCCAACTGATGGATGATCCAGCCAGATGTTCAGATCCCTGATACCAGGATGTAGCCTATAAAAGTATGCATCTCCATTTTATTTCTTGAAACTAACCCTCATTTAGCACTAATACAAATGTCATACTACCAGTCATTTTTCAAGATATTTGGTGAATATTCAATGCTGAGTTTGGTGACTAGATTGCTGTGCTTCATGGCAAAGTGGAATGAATCTCTTCTTCATTTTCAAGACGTGGGCTGTAATAGCCACTTTCCATACTTGGCCATAAGACTACCTCATCCCATAGCCTTGGTGGTAAAATGAATTAGCTTTACACAAGTCTGCTCCTTCAAGAAGGCTAAGCAGGGCATCAAATCCTCCCTTTGTAGTAAGACAGGCTGCCTAAGACATGATTGATACTGCAAACAGAAGTGGACTTCCAGGGGAGAATAAGCAGATAAGTGGGTAATGCGTAGATAATAGTTTGGGTTTGCACTCCAGAGTCTTTAACTGAGTAGTTGAAGCTTTTGCTGCATCTTAAAGCATTGAGGCTCCTCAGGTAAAGGGAGCTTTAGTCTTTGCTCATACTCAGTTCCTGGTTTCCCTGCTTTATAAAGGAGGACAAAATGTTCCAAAACCTACCAGCGGTGACTCTTTTTTTCTTTCTCTGAGAAGCTATGTCAGAAGATGAAGCAATACCTCTGAAAGTTATTTTGATCTTGATGTAATGTTTTTCTATATGCACTTTTCTCCACAGTGTATAACTCTGGGAAAAAAAATCAAACAAGCAAAACCCCTCAGTGTTAGCAAGTAACACATCCTGTACTTTATTTAATCCTCTGGTTGTGTCAGAATCATTCCCTCTAAATAATTCTCATTCTTGCACTGGTTTATTTTTTTTCACTTCCCCAAACTTTTCCTTGTAAATCGTAGGTCAGTCCTTAGACAGTAAATCTGTCAGACAGCTTTAAGCGACTGTGGCTGCAAGAAACCATGGCAAGAGAAGCTGTATTAGCAGGGTTGATGGACCTCATTAGAAATGCTGGAGTCTCTTAATTTTGTACACATCTTGGAAACTCAGACAATCTGGATACATTCCCAAACCAACCGATATTTCCTTGTAGGTAGACTAGGAATCACACATCAGAGTTCAACTCCCAGGAAAATTACAGAACTCAGCCAGACCCACAGGCTGTCAGGTTATTTGGAAAGTTTCCTCCTTATTTAACAGAGAGAATGATTTTCTGGATGCTAAGACACTGACCATCAACACTGTGACACTGACATTGAAAATGCTGCTTCCTTATCATGTCCATTTATGACGTTGTGTTTGTTCCATTTATGACGTTGTGTTTTGTTAACTCTGGTGAGCGAGTGTACAGGTGAATGTGTCTGTACCTGGGTAATTATAGAACTCTTTGGGTTAGAGAAGATCTCAAAGGTCACCAGATCTAACATCCCCAGCATCCTGGCTTTTAACTCTGTAATTACTGTATAGAAGCTTCTGCCTTCTAATTCTCTTAGAGGGAAGGAAGGGGAAAATGTCATCCAGTTCATTCTCTCTGATCACAGGATAAACGTCAAGCTAGAGAAGAGGTGCAGTCAATAAAATGTTGGTTGCACAAGTGTGAAGATCTGAGCTTGATCCGCAGAACCCACCTACAAAACTGGGAGTGGTGGCATGTGCTAGTGACCAGTGTTGGGAGCCTGAAGACAGGAGGATTTTAGAGGCTCGACAGATAGCCAGTGTAGCCTGACTTGTGAGCCACAGGCCAATGAAAGACCCTTCCTCAAACAGAAAGTGTGTTGTGCTTAAGAATGAATGAAATCTGATGTGGTCCTCTAGTGTCCACATATACGTGTACATGTGTATACATGCATTACACTAACCATACATGAATATGCACACACAGAGAAAAGAAAGTACATCACTAAGTACAAATAAACAAATAACATTAAAAAACTCATGTGTGGCTAGATGCTCAGGTTTTGTTTTAAAGCAAACTGTTGACTTTTAATAATAATTTCTTTAAAGCCTAATCTTCAGAAGCAAGGCTACGGTTCAGCTACAGAGTTGGTGAACTACTGAACCTTCCCCGAGAACTGCAAATTCTAAAAAAGTAAACCAACTAACCACCACCACCACCACCACCACCACCACCTCCACCATCACCACCACCACCACCACCAAACAAACAACAACAACAACAAAAAAAAAAAAACCACAAAAAGCAAAGCACATATTTTAATACTTGACAGAATATTTAATAATTATAGATTCTAGATAATAAACAGTAAGTCTGCAAGTTACTCATTGTAGCCGAATTCATTTTTTATTCATTTTTTGGCAACAAGTTCTCTGCTGGTCACAAACGAGGATGACCTTGAGTTTCTGATCCCCCCAACTCCCACGATTACAACATGCCCCACTGTATCTGTTTTATGCCTGCAGGGCTGGGTATGAAATTCAGGGACTCACGCACACTAGGCAGGTACTCACTCTGCTCCTTGAGCTCGATCCTTCGCCCATATTTCTTTCATGTGGCAATTGCTCACAGGTGAGATAAAAGAATATAGGAAAGAAATCGTGGCTGTTTTACATGGGGGACAAGCGTGCAGTAAGGAAGACATAAATCCTGGCCATTGCTCTTTGGGAAACTTCAATATATGACTGTGAATTCTAGTCTTCTATAGCTTTCTTTCCAGTTTAGAAGTGGTAAAATGATCTCCCTTGGCAACACCCAGAGGTGATTTAGGTAGTGGTATCCTCTCTTCATAAACAAGAACACAAACTTTCCACTAACACAGGTCTTATGGACTTCAAGGAAGCTCTTAAACTCTACTCATAATAGGCATGTTTGAAATACAGACTGGGGTACAGAGTCGTCCTGTGTCACCCCATTCGTCTACTTGTTTTCTATCATTTTGATTTTTATTTCATAGTGCTCCTTGCTTCTAGTTCTTTTTTCTTTTCTCTTATTTCAATTTTCTGAAAAGAATGTTACTCTCTGATAACTTTCTGTATGAATTCATGCTATTTAGATCCTATCCAGACACAACTTCCCTTCCCAAGTCTTTTCCACACTGCTGTCCTGACTTCATGGCTTTTCCCTCTTTCTCCCTCATTTGTTTGTGAATAAATGGTTTTCAACACGCTTCCGTACTTTTATACTTCTTTGTCTCTTGGAAGGCTCTAGTCTTCATTGTTTACTTCCTTCTAATTCTCCATTTCTTAATTCCCACATTTCTTGTATCTTTTATAAGCTCCATGCCTAGAACAACAACAACAACAACAACAACAACAAAAGTTTCATCCAACCTAAGCAAAGCTGTCTTGTACATTAGTGAACTTAATAAAAACCTGTCCTGGGCATTAAATCTTAATATATTTTTACAGCAGAATTCAAAGCAGGTGAATTGGATGGATGAGAAGGCAGTGTGGACAATACAACAGAATTCCACATATAGACATGCTTGTTTCTTTTAGTTGATTGTTGCAGTAAAAATATGAAAGCAGGAGAACTATTCCTGTGTGTACCCTGGCGGTCTCCCTACCTTGCTAGTTCCGGCTCCAGCCGGCCATTGGAGCTATGGCTAATTCATCTCCGAGTACTATCTCTCCCACTGACTCTCTGCTAGTCGTGAACACTCTGGTTTCAGTCACCTGGTAAAATCAAGACTCAACAAACTGTAACCCAACAATTAGATTTACATGTTAAATTCTCAATCCACAATACATCCACACAAGAAACTTACAACCAAGTAATAAGGATATAAACTGCCCAACTAGATAAGATATAATTTGCCCATCTAGACACACAAAATCCTGTACACATCCATTCCTTAAGAGCTGTCATAACAACCTGTAAATGTGCAGAGAGGACTTGTAACATCTGCCTCCATGTTCTCTTGGCTGATCCCTTCCCTCACTCTGGTCTCTAAAACTTTTTTCCCCACCCATCCTTCCTTCTCATCCGATAACAGGCCTCGTTCTATCATGTACCTGCCTTCACCTGCATAATGAGATCAACCTACAATTGATATCACAGGTGATGTGACTCTTCTGGGATATGTTATGCAAACAGGCCATGTGATACTAACACAGAGTTACAAACATCAAGACCAATCACTTCCTTGCTTTGCACTGGCCACCTGGAAGCAAAATAGCTTGGTTGTGTCTACGGCCCTCAAGCATACAATGCCTTCTAGTTCCTGCCATATAGAAATTTGGGATCACCATCATTACCACTATCCGCCATTTCTTTTCACCTTTCCTCTCATCTTTAGTCTTTGGAATTTTACATTTCCTCTGAGAAACAATGTAAGAGTCCTTCCTCAACTTGCCATACTTTTCAGAAATAAAAAAGGTAGATATCCTGGGTACTGAACTATCATCATAACTATATCCAATTAGAGTCCCAGGGAATGTAATAACCAGCATTGGTGAAGGGGCATTTGATGGACTACTAATGGCTTATTCCTCCTGCCTTCACAGATGAGTACTGATGAAGAAATGGATCCCCGTTTAGATTTTAAATTTTACCCTGAGAATAAATTCTTCCCCCACCCTCTTCTGGAGTAGTCTCTTCCAAGGCCACAGATCTGTCAAGGGTGGTTTAAAAGTATCTGTTATGTCTAGGGCAATGGAGTTGTACTCTGTAATTGGTCACACGGGTCAGTCTTTACAAGGCATAGCATTCAGCAGTGCAGAAAGGCATCCTGTACTCTTGTTTGCTGAGGGTCATAGGGCAAATGCTGTTGTGACAGTTGGGTGGACTTGGCCCACTTCTTTGTGGAGGGTGAGAAGGAGATGAGTTGCTATTGATCTGTGTGATGGTAGCAGATGAAGGCGAGCCCTCAGATCATGTGGTCTTCCTGATAGACTTTCAATCCACATAAAGATTTTCTACTGAAATGAGGAGTTAGAAAATCAGTCATAGGGAAGAAAGGTGACTCTAGCATGTGTTTTCTTGCAGGGATTTTAAGCCACCAAGTCTCAGTGAGCTTAAAGTTACCTCATGTGTTATACATGGTGAAGTCAAACCGACTATAGGCTTACTCCAGTATTGCCTTCCTACACGATCATCTCTGTCCTATGAGCCCCAGGGCTCAATAACTCCACCTTCTTGTTTAGAAGCATTTTTGATGCTTTGATTTAGGGACGACCTTCTCAGTCCTTCCCTCTTTATCTCCCAACTGGGAACCAGTCACACCTTCTCCCTGTTTCATCAAACTGTGGCTTGTGACTTAACGCTAACATGTCCTTTAGTTATCATTTAGCATGGTTACCATCCTGACCTTGTATTCATGTGTTCATGTTTTTATGTAGAAATCTTTACTGGTTGGGACAGTTTTAGGACCAACACTAAAACATATTGTTGCTTAGATCTTTTCAGAGACCATATTCAGGAAAATATGCAGGCGTCATTCAGAAGGCATTATGCAATGCAGTGTGCAAATATATGTTTGAGATGAAATAACATGATCTTTAATTGATAGTCTGTAAGACTCCTTTAAGACTTACTGTCTTCAGTGTATGTATGGTTTGATGTTATGATCCAATTCAGTCAACTAACTTTAAACCTTGACTGCCATTTTTGTCTGTTTCCTATTAACAAGGGAAAGGGAGTTAAAGGTTACATTGGCAGTTTGCCACACAGGAAGAACCAATGTATTTTGACTTGTTCCATTCTATAATGACAGTGGAGATCAAACAGGGAGCATGGCCTGTGTGGTACTTGAGGATCAAGTACCAGAACTTCACCTGCTTGAGTGCCAAGCTATTGCCCCCAGCAAACAACTACTATAGTTGCCAAATTAAGAAGTATAAAAAGGACCTTCTGGGAATTAAGGCAGAGGAGAAGATGCTGACTGTGTCTTCTAAGTATATGCTCTGCCTGAAGTATCAGTGAACTGATTTTGGTACAATCCTCCAAGCCCAGGCTGCAGCAGCTGTCCTGTTAAGTCTACCCTGGGACATTGCAGCTTAAGACCCTTATTCCACACAGGATCTGTCTGAACAAAAGTCTGCACGGGTAGAAAGCAATGATTACAAAATGGAAGTAGTAGATTATAATATCAATAATACTGCCACTGCCCACTTAGCAACTAAATTATAAATCATGACCAACTGTAATCTTTTCTATTCTGTTTGTCTATCTCTCTGTCTCTCTGTCTCTCTGTCTCTCTCTCTGCCTCTCTCTGTCTCTCTCTGTCTCTCTCTCTCTCTCTCTCTCTCTCTCTCTCTCTATGCATCTTTCTTTATCTCTTCGTAGAGCTAGGGATAACAACTAGGTTCTTGCATGCAAGGCAAGTGCTATATCGTAAACCCTAGTGTTTTTTTATTTTTCATTTTGCTAGACCAAACATGTGTGTGAATGTATGCATGTATATATTTGTGTTTACAGGTATGAGCATGTATATGTGTACTTGTGTGCATTTATATGCATGTATGTGTGCAAGAACACATACTTCCACACCCATATGGGCTTTTAGATTATGCACACTGAAACCTTGCTTTTTCATGTGTGTTCTTTTATGATTTGAACACTACCTGAATATTTAAACTATTTCACAATTCTTATAATTACTTAGAATTTCACAATTCTTATAATTTATAATTTCATTTCATTTATTTATCTTTCAGTTTGGGTAAATTCCTCATTATTTTGGGTGTTTTGTTTGTTTGTTTGGCTGGATGTCATGCAACTGGGGCCTCACACAGGCTAAGCATCCACGGTTCTACTGAACAAGTTTCCCATTGCTGTCTAACATGAGTGAGTCTGAAAGACAATTCAGTCTTTTCTAGAAGTTGCATGTATTCTTCAGAGGCGGGACTTCTCTTGTTGACTTTTAAAATCTCTTTCTGACAGAATTTTCCAGCTAAAGATGGATGCAGATAATGTTTTCTTACAAAACCAAAATAGCGTCCTCCACAGGCTGGAAGATCTGGCTCTGTCGCCCAGTCGCAGAGGCACACCCTGCTTGGTTGCACCACTTTTTAATTGAGTGGCGAATCAGGACGGGAGAGCTGGAAATAAGTCAATTCACGGTGTTAACAGTAGAAAGCTCTGGAGAGCAATCTTCAGCAAGGGACACATGGCTGAAAGGACCCGACAGACTACTGGAGCCCACTGTGTCCACAGGGCCTCTCAGTTTCCCTCGCAGACCATGCAAACAAAATGCTACTTTTTCTGAGGCTGCATTCCTGCACACTGTTGGCACGCGTGCAAGGCAGTAATCTCTTGGGTAATGAGCGCTTGGTGCCACACAAAGTGAGTGTGTGGGGAGGGAGCCAGCGAATCTGAGTTCTGAGCTCAGCTCTAAGTGTAATTTATGTGTGAACTTCGTTATGCATTTCATCCCTCCGCAAGCGCATTTCCTTATTTGAGAACTGAGGCAAAGGAAGACAAGCTTGCTTTACACACCAGACCTCTCCTGAGCACAGATTGTGCTGATTGCTGACTCTCAAGTTGCAGGGGCTACAGAGCTGATTGAGGCATGGCCACTGCGCTCATGTGCTTCCTTATTATAGAATTCATAAACACACGGAGTGAGGTTCCAAGATGGGATGTGCAATAACAGGAATTTAGCAAGAAATTAGCGACCGACTACCTAGAGGAAATACAGAACCATAAATAAATAGCATACACACAGCACTATGTAGCAAAGAGCAAGTTTTGAAAGCATGTGAATTTTCCTTTTGGAGAAAACTATAGAACCAGCCGAAAGATTATGAAACATAATATATGTGTGTTGTAAGGCACAAGGTAAAATAAAATCCTAAGGCAATTATTACAAATCTCTAAGCTGTGTCCCTCTTTGTCAGTTAAAGAAGCTTTTCCCATACATACTCAAATGGCACTATCCTAGAGAGAGAATTGATCACAAGATTATTATCAAAACCCCTTCATATATGAACGTTCAGTCTCCTTTTATGAAAAGAAAGCCAGTAGGTAATTTCAAATCTGACGTTATGGACCCCGACAGTCCTTAGTAGATGTAACAAATGCGTTAGTGTTCCACATGTGGGAAAGGCAACAGTGTACTATGACATCATGTTGTATTTATTTAAGGTTTTCTTCTTCCTCCCATGTTCTACTGCCAAAAATGGAGCATGAGGCAACCCGATGCCAGGTGTATGGAAGGGTATCCTCCTTTTGCTGCTCCTCAGTTCTAGAAAGTGCCATGGTTTGCCATACCTAAGTCACTTCAGTTCCAGTAGAGGCAGAAGAGTCAATTATCTTATATCCACTGAGGCCTCCAGTTGTCATTTCCTGAGCATTTCAACTCTCTTTAGTTGACCTTATTTGGAGGTATGTTTTCTAGTAAAACGCTGATGTGGGCCACAATATCCATGGCTGTACGCTTAATACTGAGGAAGTAAAGTGGTCAGGACTGTACAGAGAATTACTGACTGCAGAAATGCCCTAGGACTTAGCCATTTACTGGCTTCACTTATAGAGAGTCAGAGAGCCGACAGGCGATACCAAAGGCAGGTAGAAAAATCACTGAGTAGACTATCAAGCCTGTTTATATGCACGAGCATTGAGTGCTTAGCATCTTGAGGTGGTACAACCCTGAGTGGCCAGAGCAGAGCGCAGGTGGAAAGGAGGTGGCAAGGGCTGTGAGTCAAAGGTACTGTGGGCTTTGTGTAGGAAAGCAGGGTCTTTCAAATTTCTTTCAAGGTGTAAAGCTGTCACTTCTCCTTTAACCTGGAGCTAAGGAGAATCCATTTAAGGAAATAAAAGTGAAACCTGAAGTCGCCAGGCCCTAAGTAGAATGGAAATTGACTGCCCCACAATTTCCTTAAGGGAGGAAATCCAGAAAAGACAAATGCCTTACATTGAATCTTGTCTGTTTTCATCAATAATAAACTTTATGTCATGGTCAAATAGACAAAAATAAGTTCCCAAAACTCAGGAATCCTAGTCACATCCAGGGTCAACCTGTGACAACAGAGTTTCCAGGACAGATTGAAAACTGAGGTGTTGAAGGGAAGCATTGTACTTGGCACAGCCACAAAAGCCAGATCACTGTCCTATATTCAGGGTCTGGGGCCAGAGATCTTTTATGTACAGTTGTTACAGGTAGGAGGAGTCAATTCTTTCTATGGTTTTAGAAAGAAAGGCATGTTAACCTCTAGTATTGCATGGAGATACAGTTCAGTAGAGCTAGAAAGCAACATGATATGTTTTGTGATCGTCTTGAATGAGTATTTCTCACCTGTTCATTAAAAGGGATGAGCTTAAAGCCATGTAGGCCCCAGACCCTGGTCACTGATTGTGACTGCAGAGCACTTTCCCTCCCTGCCTGTTGGGAGTTTTGTTGCCTGGGCCACTTAGTATGGTGGCATCTCTACACACACTGTGGCATCAAATCAGAAGGCTAAGATAAGGACAAAGATATAATTATTCCTCAGACTATTGAAACTTTAAGACATTGTAATGTTTGAAAGTGAGAAGTTGAGGATGTAGCAAAACATGGAGCTATGGACATGAATAAATAAGAATGATAGTTATATTTTGTAGAACCTATCATGTAACTTCTGATGCAGAGCTGGCTAGGAGAGTTAAACATAATATAGGATAAAAATTTGACTTTTAAGGGGGAAGTGTTAAAGATGTTAAATAAACATAGCCGGAATTTGATGTGAGCTGGTTTGATGTGAAGACCTGCTATTTGTAAATCAAACCAGTGGGTGTGGAGTGAACCTGTTTATTTTAATGAGTAATACCAAGTCCCAAAAGGAGGAAGTTACTCACTTATATAATATAATGAATTAACGTTGTAGCTTTTCAATTCTGGAATCACATTAGATTTCTGAAAAACTCTCAAGTTGGACAACCTAAAAAGGCAGACTTCTTCCTTGAGATCTTGGTAATCAGAGGGTTCAGTCCACTGTTAGTTGGCCCTGTTGCTTTCTGTTTTGTGTTGAGGCGAGCCGTTATAGCCTGAGCAAGTGTGGGAGGAAATGGCACTACACCTTTTAACACCTATGTCTTCAACTAAGCTCTGGTGCTAAAGCTCCAGGCCCTGAGCCATACCATCATTCAGGGGCTAAACCTCCACCACATGAGCATTGGGGAGCGCGTGAGATCGAAAGGGGAGAATGGTATAAACAGAAGCGATAATGCATACAGTGTGGGGAGCAATGGGTGGTAGCTATTAGCTTTTGGAATAGTGTGTATATATCTCTGTGTGTGTGTGTGTGTGTGTGTGTGTGTGTGTGTATCTGTGCGTGCGAGTGCTTGCGCATGCACACATGCGTGCACATACCACAGTAAGTACACGGAGCTCATAGGATAACCTTGGCTAGCAGTCCTCACTTTTCAACTTGTTTGAGAAAAGAGCCCTTTGCTATGTGTTGCTTTGTACACTCGGATAGCTGGCCCAAAAGATGCTTTGAGGATTCTCTGGTCTTCACCTCCCATGTCACAATAAGAAAACTGTAATTACGGACATGTGCTAGTGCACTTGACTTTACATAGGTTCTGGAGATTACAAATCAGCTCCTGCTTACACGCCAAGCACTTTGGCCTATGAACTATGTTTCTACCTATGCAATGTTATCTGTTGGTTGAATTATTGAATTTATGCTGCTATGTTTTACCAAATAGCATATTATATTGCTTTAAGGCCATTGCATGAATAAACATACCTTTAATATTTAAGATAATACATGCAGTTTATGAATCTTATATACTTATATGTAATTTGTCCTTTTGGTATAGTTTATATCAAAATTTTAACAAGGGATGCTCTAGGTTCTAAAAAATGTGATTACATTTTATTCTGTGTACTCTTATTTCATTTATCATAAAATGATATGTTCATAATATAAATAAGTAGTGCAAATGTTAAATCCCAAGAAGTCATTTTATTTATACAGTGATCAGAATTCTTATGTCCATTTCTAATCAAGGGAGAAGTAACATTATTAGTTGATCAATTTTTAACATTAATATCATTATAAATAACAAGAGCTTACAGATTCAATCGGACAGTGTTGGAGGGCAAGCATAGGCTATTTTCAGAGCATTTGAAGGAGAAATCCTTGATGGACTTGGTGGCTCATGCCCATAATCCTAGCTCCTCTAAAGCTGGGAGAAGGACAGTTGCAAGGCCAAGGCCTAGTGTATACATTGCCCTGACCTCACAGCAAATAGATAAATAAACAATGGAATGCAGAGGATTAGTGGAGATTGAAACACAATCTCACCAGCAAGCAAATAATCTATGGTAAAAGTAGAGTTGCCCATTTCGTTGTTAAAGGTAGAAAGGATATCTTACAGTGTTGTGATGGGGAGAGTCTTCTGAGTATGTTTTGGGACTATGGAAATTAGGATGATACCATATCCATTCAGTTACTTAGGCCAGAACATTTGCCCCAGTACTTCTAGCTGTGTGACTATGTACCAAGAAAATGGCCAAAATGCTGCGCTAATTAACAAAAGTAGTATTGTATCTCATGTTAATTTTTTGCTGTCTGTAAACACAGGAGAATGCCAATGTTAGCAATAATTGTGAGTGATATGCTTATAGTTGGCTTTTAAACATTAGAGTTTTCAGGGTTTGCTTCTAATTATCAGATTACCATTTAGTCTAATTTTCTATCATAATGAAGAATTATATGAAAGATGATTACATTGCTCCATTTCTATATCTATTGAGTTGGATTGTTTTGGAGACCTTCAAAAGCCAAGCATTATCTAAAAGCAGGGATGTTATGTGGTTAAAACTCGGCTATTATTATAATCACAGAGTGGGCTGAATCACAGAGTCTGCTGAATGAACTGCAGACTGCTGTGTCCATGGCACTGGAGGAAGGTGAAACAGAGAATGAGAGGAGATAGGAAGCTGTAGCCTAATCATCCATCAGAGTTGCATGTAGATCTGGGGGCTGAAAATACTCAGAATTTCACTGTCACCGAAATGTCTTCATTTATGAAGCAGCACCAACGTACTTCTAAGTCATTATTTTCATGAGAATTAAATAAATTGTATATATATATAAAATACTTGGAAGCATACATGACCCAGAAGAAGTTCAAAGACAGGCAGACAGAAAGGTGTGTGTGTGTGTGTGTGTGTGTGTGTGTGTGTGTGAGAGAGAGAGAGAGAGAGAGAGAGAGAGAGAGAGAGAGAGAGAGACCTAATGCTCTCTACTATTTTAACTTTTACAATAACACGAATACAGAAACTTCTATCTTGAACACAATCATCAGATTTGGACAGGATGTCCTGCCCCATCTGTGTTAGAAGGCATCCCCACCTTTCAGAGCCTACCTGCTGACCCTAAGCAGGTGTGGCCTTATATCTTGATTCTGAATGCAGGTTTGGACCAAAGAGGGAGTTGATCAGGTGACTTCGCAGTTTATAAAAATGTTCATCCTTGTCCCTGGTGCGGGGCACAGAGGGAAGGAAATCAGTTATCCGAGGGAAGATCGGAGTTTGAAGAGTTACTCTGTGTTCTCTGTCAGTTACCCTTCAATTTGGATGGTAACTGACATTTAAAGATGTGGCTGATTTGGTTTGCAGCAGCTCGGAAAGTCCCTACAGCCCTGAGCTTCCCCTGTGCTCTGAAAACCCCAATCTCTCTTTGGACTCTCACCGCTTTGTCAAGCTGGCAAGCTTCCCTCTCCACAAATGATTATTAAGGATTTGAGATGTTGAGCTTAGATCGGAGTCATTATTTTTCCTCTCTATTTTAATGAACTACTGTGCTGCGATTTTTCTGGGAAAAGATTTCCACAAAATAAGTGTTTATTTCATAATACGCTTTGGGAAAAGAGTCTCTGTTCGACTTGCTTTTTCTTTCTTCTAGAAGAAAACTGAAACACAGGCATTTATATGTATTACATGTGATAGGCGTGACAATACTTTCTAACTTCAAATGCATTGTTTAATGAAAGAGTATGCGATACTTGTATTGAAAGGTAGAATTTTACAACAGTTAATTGACCCCATATAATGTAAGAATTTACTTTAACTAAGAGATTCAAGAAGCACCCTGAAGAGAGAGTTAAAAGACTATCAAAACAAACACATGCATCAGGTGAACATTGAATACAGGTTAATGGGAACCAGATAGAGAGACGATGGAGTGCCCAATGAAGAAGCAGACAGAGAAGAGGAGTAGGACAGAAGGGAACAGAAAGGGTCTCTGTATAATGGGCACAGTAGGGAGGACAAAGGCCCCAGCAAATGAACATGGGACCAACTTGCAATGGTTTCAAAGTGTTTTCTAAATAGTTGTTTATCCTATTGGAACTGTGGTACCCTGTGAGTGTCCCCTTACTTGCGCTAGGAAAGGTAGAGAAAGGATGACTACAGGTCCCAGGAGAGAACACATTGCAATTTTTCCCTTTTGCTGCCTCCTCGCCCAGATACCTTTTAGTTAAGACATAGAAAGATAACTAAACTTAAAACTAGATACACAGTCTTTCTTAGAGTTTTAAGCATTGCAATTAAAAACAAACAAAGAACTTGCCAATTCTTGGTTTCCTTTGGTAAATAAATAATCCCAAGTACTTGTAATCTTGGCTTCTAATCTCCCTTGTCTTCTAAGTCAAGAAAATGAATTTCTTTAGGAGGATCACTATGAAGTGTAAGACTAAGTTCCACAAAGCCTATGATTTTTCCTTCTATTGTGTTGACCCCAGCCATAGGACAGACTTACTGTTTATCCACAAACCCTGCTTGAATGTCTCATTTTCTAGAGATCGTTCTGTGCCGTGTTGTTCCCTAGCCAACTCTGCATGGCCTGGGTTCAAATCCTTCCGAACCATTGTCCCAAGAAAAGCAGAATGCATGAAACTGTTACTTTCCCATAAGCTCTCAGCTTGATTAAGCACATGGTTCTTACATCCAGGATGCTAATTCTGAAACCAAACATTAGCAGATAGACTTTAATTAGCACTCTGAGGAATGTTTATGTTAAATTCAAATCGATCTGAACAGTTAGCTAATTTTTCTTCATGGAAATATCCTAAAGCAAAAATAAAGAAACAATATGCATTTTCATTCCCAATCCCTGGCTTCCTTTTGCTCTGTGCCCTTTAAGTATTTACAACTCTACATGGCTTAACTTCATCATTTGTACAATGCAGAGATAAACAAACTGAGGGACAGCTATCAAAGCAAAGTGAGGGAACTCTGTGTAGCACTTCTCCTAATCCTAGGCAAAGACACAGACTTCCCTCTTTGTAAAGGTCTTTAGGAATCCTGAGCTCTGACACACTGTCATTTCCCAAATGAGGAGTCTGCATCTAGGCTGGTTGAGTAACTTGCCCCTAGGACATGGAGCTGGCTAAAGCCAGAACTGGAAACATAACTCTCGTCTCTAAATCCCCTGCCCAGGCTCTTTTCCTCAGCTACCCAAAGTTCTAAACTAGCCATGGCCCTTCGCTCTTAGATTCCTGTCTAAAATCTTGGTCCATGCGTGACTGAGACCACAGACTGATCTGTCTGCGTGATTAACACACAGAAAGAAAGAGACTTTTCACCCCCAAGTCCTGCTGGGAATCTTTTAACTTCGTTTAAAAAAATGTTTGTTTAACCTGTGATTGTATATAATTAATAATAGCTCAATTAAAGGATTCAAATTATTGTACTGTCAAATTAGTATAAAAAATAATGTAGTAACAGATTTACTTTAAAATAGCCATTCTCAAGGAAAAATTCATTTGAGATTAAATGATAGGTTGAATAAAATTCCTTTGTTAAGCCTGAAGCTTCTGGGGGATCCAATACTGGCTTTGGGATCATCCAACCTTTATATTAGCTCTTAGCCTGTCATGGGGAATAAATTGGAAAAGCATGGATTAAATGATTCTACTACATTTTTAGCGCCCCCCACCTAGGTTTTGTTTGGTTCATGTAAGGTAGTAAGACGCGTAATTCCTCCTCATACTTAAGTGAGGAAGTAAATGGTTTGTGTGATATAATTTTGTAGTATTTAAAATCTCATATTCTTGAATATTTGAGATTAAATTGTATATAGGAGATTTTTCTTTCCGGGAAAGAAAAGGGGGGGTGTGCTTCACAATTAACAATCATTCCTGGGTCTTTAAAATAACCTTTACCCTAATGACCACTTCATCCTTTTCCTGAATGACGTTTGGAAATACAAAGTGGATTTAGACAGAAGGCAAATCCAAATTCATAAATATATTACAAATGTTAATTCTAGTATTTTTATAGTAAACTATTATGAGCACTAGATTTTTTTCTGATTTTTTTAATCTCCTAAATTTTAAAAGAAATCTAATATTCATTCTTACTAATCTCAGCCAGTTATAATTTTAGGTACAGTAGAGAAAACTGTGTTTGGGATTCAGGGAGGTTAATGTTCAGATACAAGGCTGGCTGGATTTTAAGCCCTAGGTAATAACGACAGAGCGCGTTAGAAATTATGTCAGAATTTGGGCGCACTCCATCTTCAGTCTAAGAAGAGAAGAAAGTCTATAAGAATATTTTTATGTGTTTATGCAAATCCATGCTACTTCGATCAAAGATAACCCTTTTAGTCATTTAATAGAAACACGACAGAAAATAATCAATATTCAATTTTGTTATACATTCATAATAAGTATCTTTAGAGCCCTATTAGATACTGAATATAGAATATACTAGAGAAAAGAAATATACAAATAGAGGAGGGGATTTTGGAGCCTGGCTATGCTTCCCAGAGCTTCTACTTAACTGTATGTTGTTTTATACTGGATGTTTGTTTTATAAGTCTAGCCAGACTGATGGTTTCAATTGCTTCTGAAACATATTTTGAGCAGGCAAGTGGCTTACGGTGCTTGACGTGAATCTGCTGGTATATGCATGATAAGAATAAAGAGAATACTTGGGCTGACAGGCAGTCTCTTTTGGAGTTCTATATTGAGACAACCAACACACACGTAATTTTTCCCTAACCTCTAACTTTGTGAAATAATTCTTAAAAATCCCAAAGGCAGGGGGGAAAAAGTCTTCCAAAACTTTCGCACAGCTCCTCCTTCTCAACTGGAAAGTGTAGTAACCACTTCAGGTCCCGCCTCCTCCCTTCTGCGTGTCTGGTGGGGGGGGTAGGTTTGTTTGGGTGTGTGGGGGGGTTTGTTTTGTTTTTAGGACAGAGTGCACTTTCTTATGGAAGAGACAGGGAAAGTTTTACCTGTCTGTCTTCTGCTCTCTCTCTCTCTCTTTTTTTTTCTCTTTTCTTTTAAAGATTGGTGATAAGGAATTCTAACTACTTAATGAGATGGGAGAGGCCTCACTCCATTGGAGTAGAGGAGCCCAGGTGGAAGTTGATGGATTGGACAGGTAAAGTGAAGAGTCCCGCCCCTCATGCCTATAGTTGGGTATATATTAGGGAACCTTAAAGTATGTACAGAGAGAGAAAGAGAGAGGCACCTGAGTTCTGTTATCTTCGTAGAAGATTCCCAGTGACAGGCTCTCAGAGGGGGTGGGGGGGCTGGCAAAACCCTGGAAGCAGAGAAGAGGAGAGCAGCCTTGGCCAGTCTTACTGCTAACATGTTGTACCTGGAAAACAATGCCCAGACTCAATTTAGTGAGGTAAGGCTTTAAGATTTTAGCCCTCTGCGTAGAGGTGCTTTGCTTCACTTCTTCTTTTAAATAAAAACAAACATAGTTGTGGTTCTAGTGACCCGACGTAAACCTGTCTGCAAGTGGTGTGTGGGAATCCTCTTTTCTGAGTGAATGTTTTCTGTAGTGGCTGTAGGAATTTCTTTTATTTTCTTTGCGTGTCAGGTGAAACAGTAGGAGCAAGAGGGAAAACAAAAATTCCTGGGTGACATTATGTATTCGAAGAAACACAATATTCAGGATTTTACAAAATTGCTTTTCCTGTAAGAAGAGCAGCGGAAGTAGACAGCATTCTGCTAGAAACTTTGAGTGTGTGAATGTAGCAGTGAGACAAATTCATTGATTGCGTATTAACTCTTTAATTCAGTTCTCCAGGCTTCACGCTAAAAGGAAATGTTTTTTTTTTTTCAAACTAATGAAGTAGGCTTGTTTAAAGCTAGCTCTTTTAGATGCATCAGTCCCGGGAGCTCATTTAAATATAGAGATCCTGTCCCTACTGTGAGGTGACTGAGGTAGAAGTTTACTGTGGTGGGAGGACAGACAAGTTACTTCAGAACAGAATGCTATTAACAATTGTGTGTGTGTGTGTGTGTGTGTGTGTGTACACGAAAGTGAGCATCAGAGCGTTCAAGATGTTAAGGTTTGGCAGTCCTCTGCTCTCTTCTTAGCAAGTTTGATTTAGAGATTTTAATCACTGGGCACAGGGATGAGGGGGAAGTAAACCTCTGGTCAGACTGGAGGGCTCTGAGGATGTTCCCTGAGGCCCGCGAGGCCTAACAACAATATTGGTTTACATTCCTAGGAAGACGCAGCTGTGTTGACACTGATCTGATTGGGAGGGTGCAGGGGCTGGCTGTCCAGAAAGAGTCCAGTCTTTCCTTTCCGATGGGAAGACCCGTAGGTGAATGCTCGGTTAAAGGAGGCTGGGGTGCGGGAATCCAGCTCCTTTATAGTCCAAACAAATCCTAGCACCCAACACACACGGCAAGAGGAAGAGAAGCAAAGGGCAGTAGAACAGGGCCAGAGCTGTGTGACTGACCATGCTGTTGTCTAGACGCCTGAACTGTGCAAATATAACAGGGGAAATATCAAGTTATCTCAAGGAGGAAAAGGAAGTGCCTGCTTTCCTTTAAAACAGACAGGCAGGCTTGCCTGTCCTTGCTAGAGAAACTTGAGTTTCTTGTTTTGCTCTCCTATTGAAAGAAATTGTTAGCAAACAATTTTAAAGAAATGCTATAAGTTGTATGTGCGTCCGGGTCTTTCCTTTGCGTCCGATGTTGCTCAGTTTCCATAATTAAGAAAACGGTCGGTCTGTCCATCTAATTCCGTCTGTATTTGTAGGCTGTTTTTGCGAAGTGAGTTTTAAGTGTCTAGGGGGTAGCTCTCTGTGAGGGAAGCAAAGTTCGTTCTGAGATATGGCTGAGGGTATTACAAACCTGGTGTCAAGGTACAAAGAAATGATTGCCTTAAAAATTTTCTTATCAGAAAAGCCATTTTTTAAAAAACATGGCAATGGTATATATCTGCCTTTTGTAGACAGTCATTTTTATGTGCAGGAATATGGCAACCTTATCATGAAGGAAATACCTCTACGCAGGCTTTTCAACTGCTAGGCAGAGACTAGCGAGGGTTCCGGAGGCCGCTGGGCCAGCTGCTGGAACACTCCTGAGTTGCCTAGAAGACAGCTACCAAAGAACATGGCTGGACTTCCTGTTGTCTGAATCACTTTCCTCATGCTTCATGGCTTTCTCGTTTTCCATCAGTGTATGCGTTATGTCGTAACTTCATGGCCAGCTTCTGTTATGACCAGCTTCCTTGTCTGTGTGGGCTTCTCATTAATATCTGGTGCTGCCTCTACGTATACGAAATATTTGGGTCCACATGCTTCTCTAACTATGGAGTTTTAATAAAGAAGAATGGCACTTTGATAGTCTTGTTTATCTGTACCCACCAATATAGAAATAGTAAGAATTATTAAACCTGGACAGGTTGGGGAATATAAAGGAATATAGAGCAAGTATTATTTATAACTATAATGTACTCTCTGGCTTAACATATTGTTTTAAACTTAACTTACTGAGAATTAGAGTTGATAATCCAAAAATTAGTAAAGAGGTAGTATGTTCCCTCGCTATCCTCTCTTCAGTTTTCCAGTTATTTCCCTGCAGCTGAGCTGATTCAGGGAAGGTGCTAATGAGCAGGAAGGGCCCAGAAGGAGGATATGGGTAAGAAGTGACAGGCAGGGCTTAAAGTCTGCCTTTGTGTGACAATGGAGAAGTACCAAGCCTGCACTGGGATCTAGTGCCAAGCTTGTAACCATCCCAGACTCAGATAAAGAGTGTTACAAGAAAGGAATTTCTTCACAGACCAAACTCTACTCTCTAAAACAATAACACAAAAAGAATGAAAAAAACAAAAACAAAAAAACAAACAAACAAATAAACCCTAGACTTAGGCCCTCCTAACCCTCATTACAATACTGCATCAATATCATGTGTGTGTGTGTGTGTGTGTGTGTGTGTGTGTGTGTGTGTGTGTGTGTGTGTGTGTAGGTGTGTGTGTGTGTAGGTGTGTGTGTGTGGGTGTGTAGTGTGTGTGTGTGTGTGTGTGTGTAGGCTCATGTGTATGTGTGTGGTGTATGTGTGTGCCTGTGTATGCGTGGTGTGTGTGTGTATGTGTGTGTTGTGTAGGCTCATGTGTATTCATGTGGTGTATGTGTGCCTGTGTATATGTGTGGTGTGTGTGCGTGTGTATGTGTGTGTGTACGAGTGTGCACACACCTGAGAGAGAGAGAGAGAGAGAGAGAGAGAGAGAGAGAGAGCAAGAGAGAGAGAGAAGAGAGGAAAAGAAATGAGGAGAGAGAAGCTTCGTTTCAAAAAGAGGTCTTTGCTGAAACATCCCAAGTTTGGAGAGGGAAAAGGACATTTTTGTGAATTGATACTAAACAGAATCCAAGACGCAAAATTCCATTTTACTACTCAGAGTTCGCCGTTTCTCCTTTTGGATGAGAGTGCTCTATGTGTACAACTAGGCACTACTTGCTACCATTGTTGTGCGGCACTCTGTGGAGCAACTGTACACACTCTGAAGAGGACTGTTGTAACTGACGTAGCTGCCCAGAGAGCTTTCCGTGAAACACTTGAGCAATGCTTCGGGGAAAGTACTGCAGCCTCGGTGAGGGCTCCTGCAGGCCAGGCCACTACTCACGCAACTACCTCAGGGCCTGCATGGTCCGCACAGCTTTCCCTATCTCTGTCCTTTCAGCGGCTGCCTTTTAAGTGGGAGACAGTGTTCTTCTTCCTTGTTAATAAATGCCAGTCCTAAGGATTCCCATGCAGGGCTTTAGATGAGGGACCTTCTCAGGCAAAGCATAGTGGCAGGCCGCAGCAGTAGACTGACTCTGGGTGTCAGCCACATAGTCACTCTCCACGAGGCTGCCTTGCCCTACCTGTTTTCCAATTGGGTGCCCTCAAGCCCAGAAGGGACTGGGAGAAAGAGATCTGAGATGGCAGATCATAGATCATACTTTCCTCGCTACTATTGGAAAAGAGATGGGCTGATAAACACTTATCCTTTATCTAGATAAGGGAAAGCTTGTTTGGTTTGTTGTTTTTTAGGAGAGCAGTGATCCTCCACAGGGGTGTGGGGGGCAGAAGTATGAATGAATGTTACCCACAGCAGCCCAATAGGACTGTCTGTTCTTTCCTCAGACTGCATTCATTTCTTGAGCACAAATCTGCCACAGACTTTCTTAGGCTTGAACATAGAGGATTTAGAATGGATTCGGTACTCTGCCCTGTTAAGGAAGTAAGGGTCTGTGGTCATGAGACTTGGTTTAGCAAGGATTTGAGTGAAAAGGTTAAGAAGTATGTCGCCTCAAGTGCACACTGGCTTTCTTTGGTGCACGCTTATTGCTTAGAAGAGAGGAACATAGGTTAAAAATATCTTATCTCAAGGATACCAAGTCAACCTTTTTGCTTTGTGGTTGAAGAGATTTCAAGTTTTATTACATATTGATAGTAAAAAAAAAATAGAGACAGCACTAGTGATCAAAAGAGAACTCAGTTAAAAAAGAAAATCTTTTCATAATTGCTGTAAACTTTACTTGTTTTCAAGGTGGCAATGCTTTCTAAACCTAGTGGACTCTCCCTCCCCTTTGATACCTGATGATGGACAAAGGTGTTCTCTGTCATCCAATGCTAATTTCAATGGTGCTTATAGAGAGTATCCAACAGGGTAGGGGATTTGGGGGCTAGAACACAATAGCTTGGAATGTCAAAAGGAAAGGCAGTTGTGCCAGAAGTTCATCTGACTCATGGTAGAGTCTTCATCGTGGTAGGGAAGAATCGTGGGCAACATGCAAAGTATTAGAGCAGAGTAAAAACCCCTGCGAGGACAATCGGGAAATGCCAAATGCATCTGCGGGATGCAGCTTGGAAGGACACATAGAATTCTCTGAATCTAGACATACAGGAAGGAAGGAAGGAAGGAAGGAAGGAAGGAAGGAAGGAAGGAAGGAAGGAAGGAAGGAAAATTTCTAGGGGACGTGGCAAAACACAGAAGGCACATGAGTTGGGTGCTGGCTGACATGCTCAGAAATGTCATATAGTGCAATGGAATAGAAAGTATGGAGTCAAAAGGATATAAGGTTAAAAATATTAAGGGGCTAAGAAGGTCCGTGCTACTGAGAGGAGGGTGTGTTGACAGTGCCGATGGCAAATCAGGGGTGAGCTCTGAGCAGAGCAGTGTGCGATCTCAGATGTGAGAGCTCATAGGGAGGAAAAATAAATGGCTTAGCCATGGACTATATGGAAATAAAAAAGGCATTTCTCGCACCCCCTATACATCAGCTGCCAGTTCTGCCCAGTTCCACTGCATTTTGCTTCACCAGGTGGAATAGTAGGAAGGAAGCCTTTCTCAGGTCTCAGTCAACTCAGGTACTCTCTGCCCAAAGCTCTCTTCAATAGCTGTGGTTCCTGTCAAGCTGAATTGGGGATACTTAGTCTTGTTTCACTCTGTTTATATCTGCTGTTCCAGCAAAATTATTAATACTACTCCTTTTCAGTTGCAAAAGTGTTCTAGTTGGTACACAAGTTATTTGGTTGCTCTAAAAATGGACTCTATTCTTTTCATATTTTCCCTAAATAAACTATTCCCAAATAAGAAGTGATATATAGATCAAACATCAGCCATAATCTGTAAAGATTATTTTTCCCATTAAAATGAACACTTCTGTATGACACAATAAGCCTTGAAAACTAAGTTTAGACACATGGACTGTTCTTGAAAGGGAGGCAGAAGTGAGTAAGTAGCAGTCACAGACCTTTGAGAATTTGCCAGCCTAGGTAGGACAGAATGTGCTCATAAATGATTCCAACTTAAAACCAGCCTGAGAGGGACACTGTAGTTTCTGAGAGAGAGAGAGAGAGAGAGAGAGAGAGAGAGAGAGAGAGAGAGAGAGAGAGAGAGAGAGAAACAGAGACGGAGACACAGAGAGACAGAGACAAAGACAAAGACAGAGAGACAGAGAGGAGAGAGAACATGAATTATTTATGATTATTTGTGAAAAATATTTCACGTGTTAGAGCTTCTACAATTCAGCAAATAATGGAGTGGAGGAAATGAGTGTGCAAAGAACATAGGTATAAAATTATCAAACTGTAAGAGAGAATAGAAGCAGATCAAGGCATACTGATTTGTAAAGAGAATATATTGATTTATATACTTCTGTGCATTAACAATGAAGGGCTTTCACAGAAACAGAGAACTGCAAGGGCTTATATGCTCTGAAACATGAATTCTGTTCACAAATTTGAGATTCATAACTTTGATGACATGCTCTGGGGTTTTGCTAAGGGGCACATTACAGCAAGAGAGAAGAATTAGCCCACAAGATGACTTGAACTGAAAGACATTGCAGATAACTTAGTTCCATAAGATTGTGTTCTAGTGACAAACTTCAGATGGTTTTGTTTGTCAGGAATTAATTATATTTCCTAGTCATCATAGGTCCAGGACACTGCTCTTAATAAAATTTGCAGTTCTGGAGATAAATATGGGAGACAAAATTCATTTGTGAGATTTGCTCGACATGAGAATTCCAGTTGGAATGTTTTAGAACAAATTCAGGTGGCAATGCCACCCCCCCCACCAAGTTAAGAAAAACATAAGAAACACATTTAGGCTTTAATTTCTCACATAAAGCATCTCACCCATGACATTTTAAATTTCGATTGGGGGGAGGAGGTAGCATCTGAAAAGTCATGTTGGGAAGAGACCTATCTTTGTCTGTAATACTGAACTTAACTTCCACAATCCCCCATCACTCTATTTCCCCAAGGAAGAGCAGCAGGCACCTGAGAATAGAAGTATAGAACAGCAAGACTAGTAGGACAGGCCATGGGTGGCTAGATGCTGATGGGGGATTTAATGACTTCATATAAAGACAAAGACAAGTTTGGTGTGATGTGGACCTGTAACCCCAGAATTCTTAAGGCAGAGACAGGAGCATTGCAGCAAGTTCAAGGCTACCCCAGGCTACACTGCAAGTTCCAGCAAGTTAGAGTCCATTTAAAAAGAAAATCAAAATGAAATAGATAAAAATCAAGGCAAGTGGAGTACATGGATAGAAACGAGGGCTGAGCTCCTTGATCAGTGGAGGGACACCCCAGCTTGCCTCACTTCCCTTTCTCTTCCTTCCCTGCCCCTGTCCCTCTGTGACACCAAACACATTCAGAAAGTGCCCAGCCTTGTCATCCTTTTAACCCTGCAGACTTTAGGGCACACAGCAGAGTTTCACAAAGTGCCACCTGCTATCTAGTCTCCTTTGAAGAAATAATTGAATGAAATATCTGCTAAGGTCTTTACAAAGACACTGTCTTATAATGTACACTTGGTTTTCTTATGTGATCTGGAAGTGTCCTATTTAAAACAACATTCCTCTTCATTTTCTTTCAAGACATTGGGACTTTGTTCAACTATTTTTAAAGAAAGGGTTTCTCCACGTAGTCCTGGCTGTCCTGGAACTCACTCTGTAGATCAGGCTGGCCTTGAACTCAGAGAGTCTCCTGCCTCTGCCTTCGGCATGCTGGGATTAAAGGTATGCAGGACTACCTCCCTCAGCCATGGTGCTTCTCAATTCTGAATGTATTTGATGTTGTACTGGGACTAACTCATGCGCCCTAAGTTTGAAATGAAGTCCTTCAAGAAGTTTCTTCCATGAAGACAAAGTGAGATTTCATGACCGTAGGTTTAAACTGAGATGGCCTCCCCCAGACAAATATCTATTTGTCAATTGAAAATTGAGCAGCTGGTGGTAAGGGAAACACACATTGATTATGGGAAGGGGAATAACCGAAATAGTTTTGGAAAAAAATTGACATTTCATTCAAAATGTTTCTTAAGTGACCAACAAAATGGTGAGGGGAAAAAATATTTATAAAAACTGTAGTGGGTGGCCAGAGGGAAAGAGTTGTGATCAACCCTCCTCAACCACTCTGGAAACACTACAAAGGAAAGAGTTCCCTGTTCTTATTGGGTGCAGAAGCCACTAATAGGTGCAGTTAGGATAATACCTCTGTGAGAATTGCCACCCCCAAAGAGAGCTTGCTTTAGACAGGACTCTGCACCAGCCCTCTCTTTCTTCCTTTCAAGCTTGGGCAAAACCCCCACAGGGGCCATTTCCAACCCAGGCAGGGATCTTTCTCAGGCTGCTTCTTTCTCAGATCACAGAGACAATGGGGAATATGCTCTGTTTACTCAAATCAGTCTGGATTAGTGTCAGTCTATTGATGGAATCAGAATTAAAAGGAAAACCATTACCCCTCACAAAAGGCAACAACATCAGATGCTTGGGGGATGGCTTGACTACTTTTAAACAGACTATGGGAGACACTTAACAGACTATAGTAGGGGACAGTCACACAGAGACACATGGCAAGACCAGGTGAGGGTAAGGCGATTGATTTTTCTAAGCATTGTGCATGGGAAATTATCTCAGCGGGCAGTGTTCCTGCACTTAAATGGCCAACATCTTGACTGAGGAGGTGGAGGAAGAGACTTGTTTGCTTGGTTGCTTTCTGTACCTCAACCCTCACAGGCCCATCTATTTATCTTCAGTTGGAATCCTCTGTAGTCATTAAGGCTCTCTGGGAGAATGGGTAGAGTGTAACTACATGCAGTTCCTCAAGCTGGCGTTCAGAATAAGATTTCCATGCTCTGAACCTGTGTGTACCATGTGTGTTTCCTCTGTCACTAGGCTGACATCTCTCAAACGATAGGGAGTGGGGTCTTTGCTTCTGAGCCCTCTGAAGGGCTACTGAATAGTGTTCTCTGAATGGTTTGGATGACCATCTGCTGCTGTGCTTCCAAGTGATATCTTCAGATAGCAATGTGACTTTTGGTATCTCATGAAAATAAGAGGATTTTTAAATAGTAGGCAAAATAATATACACATGCAAGGTTTGCCCTTGGTATAACACGGTTTTCCTTGATGTCTGATAGGTTGTTTGGTTGATTTTGGGTTTCCTGCAGTATGATGAGTTTTACTCACATCTGTTAAAATGTCAAGTGACATGAAAGGTTTTTGAAAAGATGGATCAGTTTAAGAATGGGTTGTACTGGGAACAGGTAAACAGGGCAAAGTAAATGCTACTTTCATATAATTGATTGCCTATGAGGGCAGAGAATGTGTGTGGTTAAAAAGGAAAGAGAGAGAGATTAGATTTTTATCTCGTATTGCAGTTAAAGTGTTTACTTGCTTCCATACTGATTGCTTGATTCAGTCTGTCCCCTTTGTGTCTCAGGCTGATCACCGGAGGCATAGTAGTGTAATCTGGGTGAATGAGCTTTGTGACTGGCAAACACCCTCTTCTGATTGGCTTCCGTGCTCTGAGAAATCCTAAGTCCTTTTGCTTAAACATGTCATCTAAGCCTTTTCCCTCGAAGACACCCACTGTGGAGCTGGCTGAAAAAGGGCCACTTCTCGGAGGTAAAGAAAGGGAGATGAGGAGTTAAGTGCCTTCAGGAGTGAGGCATGGCTTCACCAGAGCTGCTAACCTCAGTTTTGTTTTGCAGTGAGAAGTGACAGGTTAGAGGAGGACCCCAACGCCCAGGCTACTTCACACCATCTAATTACAAAGTGTAGTAAGGCATCGAAAGCGTTACCTCAGATGAAATGAAATATGTAGCAATCTGCCAGGCAGCTGACAAGCAAAAGTAAATTAGAGGGCTAGGGCCGAGACCAGCAGCAGACCCCAAATTTGATCTCTGGAGCTGAGCATCGAAGACATGGAAACAAAACTAAAATGAGAATGTGTGGCCTTGAGCTCCTCGTTTTTTAGTGGCAAGACCTGGGACTATACTCCTTGTTCTGTTCTCCAATATACACCTTGCACGTAAAGGCTGATGGATGGGCCTCCGAGTATGTGGTACAAAGCCCGAAAGAAGGTCCTAAGTTAGATCATTTCCAAGAAACAGTTTATAAGTTTGATACGCCAAAGTCTTAGGTCCTCACAACATACCTTTGTGAACTCTTCTAAAACAGACTGTTGGCTAACTGGACAGAAAATCCTACAATTCAGAGAGGGCTGGGCCAAGTCCGTGGCCTATCCACTAGAAACTAAAGGCCTCTCTAAGCTTTTATTCCAAAGGAACCTATGTTTGCCTGTAACTGTCTTTAGTAGGAAGACAAGACTGTCAAAATGGAGACTCTTGTGGCTGACCTACATGCATTGAAACAAAGGTCTAGACCATCAGGTGGGAAAAAAATCTCTGCCTTGGCACAAAAGTGAGTATGTGTTCATTTTCAGGAAGTAGAGGCTCCTTAGTAAGCTCCTCAGGTAGGTGTGAGCCACCAGGCATTACTCACTGCATGTGAGTGACAATTCTGGCTCCTCTGCTATGGGTTCCCACCAATGCTGAAGCTCAAAGAACAATTCCCATCTACAGAGAGTGTAAGCAACACAAAGCAGAGGTCATGGAGATTATAGGAGATGCCCTATGTTCTCTGCTGACAGACGGGTGCCGAGATGAATGCAGAGCTGCGTCAGGAGAAGCCAGCATTGCTTTGTTACCTTAGAAGAAGGAAGAGACTTTCGGAATGTGATTTGTAGCCTTACACTTGTTTCTGAGAGAACAGATTCCTGACATCTACCGTGCCACAGACATTTCTCCAAATAATAGGGATTTGTCACTCTCTGCAACACATATAATCTCCCATGAATTTATCATCTGTCAGAGTAGACCAATGTTTACAATATTTACTTACTGCAGTTACAATGATAATTATGTAGTGCCAAGAGGAAGGGTTATGAAAATGGGACGGAAAGGCGAACTCATCTGTCTGGGCAGTGAGAGGGTGTGTATGCAGAGGACGTGGAAACAGAAAGTTGATTAATGAACCAAGAGTTCACTTTTGAAAAGTTGAAGGGAGGGCCGTTTGCCAAAGGGAAGTTGTAATGACTACCTCTCTGGTCAGTTTAAAGATGGGGCCATTTTCTTAAGAGACTAGGGATCTTCTCACGGGGCTTACCACCCAGAGTGCCATGAAGAGATGTGCGCTATTCTTTTCCATGGAAGCTCCGAAGAGCTAGGGCTGTATTTGTAATTATGGATTAAATAGAGGAATCCCGAGAACAGGGGATGGCTTATTTGGCAGGGTGGAAGCATTTAGCTATCTGAAAAGACCACACTCCTTGAATGCAAATTTTAGATGAATATTCCAGGTGGACACTCACAGGTTCACAGAATGGAGTCCAATGAGAAGATTCGCTTCTCTAGTGTATCTAGCATTACACTGTGGCTCTTAATGTAATATTGAGCAAATTATTTTTTCCCATGATCTCTAGTGCCTTCATCTTTGAAATAAATATAAAATGTGAATATCTATGAGGACACATGGGCACCAACAGTGCAAAGCGCTTGAATATTATAAGGCCCAAGCTGAAGACCCGGTAGGAGTGTTAACATCAATAATAGCTAATATCTTTCCACAGAGAGGCTTGCGTATGAGTGCTATACATATATCACATTTTAGGGTTTACTTTGGCCAGTTATTACTATTTATTGAAGTCGGCATCTCCTGAGTCATGTCAGCATGAGCCACACATTTACCACAATGTAACAGCCCTCCTGTTTTGTGTCATGACATTGGATGTGGATTAAGCAGATGAACTGAGAATTGTTGATGAGCTCTGCAGTCACTGGATTGTATTTTCCATGGAGATGGCCTAATTCTCCCTGAAGATCTTCATTAGTGTGCACTGTCTTACCCCAGCATTACCATTATTATGCATAAATAGAGCAAGCAAAATATTCAGTTAATCTGGACTGATGATGCCTTTACAGAGCAAAATAAAATAATGGCCATAAACATACTTCTGCTTGTACTTTAATAAGTAGCAGACAGGTTGAACAAACTGAAACTCTGAGTTTCTCTTTCTAATATGTGTCAAGAATTACAAAACTAATTAAAAGTAGATTTCTACTGTCTATCAAACCTTCATTTTCTTGGTGCATAATGGTGTCAGACTTGAGATTCCTCATGATTTCTCTCTGTAGTGATTACCAGGGTGCATACTTACCAAAGCCCTTGAGTTAAAATTTCATTCTCTTAACTGAACTTTATATGAACTTTATATATTTCTCTTTAGCTAGATTTAGGTCAAGTTTTATTATCTTCAATGTACTTTCCTTTTTCTACCTTTTAAAATTCTCTGTCTAGTTTTTGTTGATGTGTTTGTCCCCTTGACGAGCAAACTTAATCCATTTGTCTGACCTGATTATATGATCTCTCATATGTCATAGAATCTGAACTCTCCAAGATTCTTGAAACTTTATGATAAAATATACAAGTTGGTACTCAGCCTATGCTTCAGGTTTGTTCTCACTTAAATACTTTATTCTTACATTTTGTTTATTATATGAATGGATATGTTTCATTTTCAGTGACTCATTTTTTAATAATCATGTAGCAACCAAGAAAGTAAAATATCTTATGCTTAATAAAATATGCTTTTCAGAAAAGGGGCCAGGACCTCCGTGGTTAAGGTAGAAAGATGTTGATCTAGTTCAACATTCTACTGTAAATATCTTCTTGACCTGAAACAGAATGCTTTCAGTTAATTATGTTCAATTCTAGCATAAAACAAACCATCTTTTTCTCAAGTGGGACAGGTGGTGGAAGGTTGAAAAATGGCAAGCATTTTTCCCTTAGGCTGTGTTTGTTGAAAAGCACTATCCTGCTAATATTATTGGATCAAAATGGAGTGTTGTGTGCTAACGAGTGAGGAAGGGAATGAAGGCTTTAAGAAGCCAAGGTCATGAAGAAACTGTTTTCTTTTCCCAAGACAGCTGTAGAAGGCTCACAAAGACTCCTTGAAGCCTGAGGCAAAAGATTATATCCGCTGAGGAAACTAGCTATGCCACTGAGACAGAGTTTTTTATATTTATTTTTTTAGGGCTTGTCCAGGTAAATCTTAACAAAGACAAAAATGATGATTCCATGCACCCATTTTGAAAGTAGGATCATAGCATCAGTTTAAAATTGCTTCACAGGGGTCTAATAGAATGTGAGAACTGGTACACCTTCCCATTGTCTTTGTGGTCTGATGCAGAATCTCAGTCCAAAGGAAGCTGGGGTCAAATTCGCTCACCTTCCTCACCCAGGGGACGAGCACATTGCTGGTAGTGTCAAGACTTAAGCCCATGTTGCCAGGTCTGAGAGTTCTGTTACACTTCTAAAATCCAAACAGAAATATGAGAAGCACTGAAGAGGTCTAATCCCTTTACCCAACAGTCATTCAAGAGCCAAAAATATTTTTTCCAAATGAAATATGTTGGTTATTTTTTCCATGTGATCTCAAAGTACCTAGCATAGATGGCAATATCTAAGAGAAAGAGATTAGGATATTTGACTTCTACATGTAAATTCTGGGTTTGTTTTCTGATTTTTGTTTTTTTTTTCCACACACAACTTTTACTTAAGCCCCATTTGCCAGGCAATGTTTAAATGACTTGTTTTGATACTTTATTGGTGTTAATTTTTCTAGGAAGGTGATATATGTTGAGCTTCAAGTGACTATAAATTCTGGGTTTTAAGACAGACTTTGCTCCTAGCAACCTATTGAAATATTACTGAGCTCGTGTGGAGGGAAGTCGGGTCTATAACATGTTCAAAATCTAAAATGGTCGCTGAAGAAAGAAAAATAAAATGAAGCTCTAGGGGCTGTATTCTTAAAACATTTTCACAGATCAGACATAGAAAAACCGAATTTGATGCAGTCCTAATCCTGGACATCAGAGTTGACGTTTAGTAGGACACGGATTAGAGTCTGTTGACAACTGGAGATGCAGACCTTACAAGGAACTTCTCTTCTATTTGGTAATTAACAGTTGTACATGTTCTTTGTCTATGACCAAAGCCAACAGATTTTCAGTCGTGGGAATCCCTAGTTCTGTAACAACCCTATCTGTGTTCCCCAGCATTCGTAAGGTGTTCTGTGACATCTCGGAGGGTAGTATACTCTTGTGAACACCAGGTGCTTCACCTTGCAGTGTGAAGATGAGTTCATTTATGAAGAATGTGAATATGCTTCGGGGAAAGCACTGGTGGTACTTGGGGTGCTGTCAAGGAATGCTCTATTTCCAAGTAGCTTCTACAGGATATAAAGCAACTGGCTAAAGTCAGAGGAAATCAACTCTTTTATCATATTAGGAGTACATCAGATAGCAACAAATTGTGCCCATTTTCGTCTTCATATTTTCTGAAAAGAAGGCTGCCTCTTTTTTTTTTTTTTACAACATTGACCTCCCTTTTTTCTGTATGTGTGTACAGTATCTTAGGGATATTCTGAGATCAAGTAACTTTATCATTAGAAAGAGAATCTCTCCTCTATATTTCATTTTTATTATTACAATTATTTTGTCCAGATTTGAGGACTGAACCCAGGGCCTTACACTTGCTAGGCAAGCACTCTACCACTGAGCTAATCCCCAACTCCTATATGTCATTTTCAATCCCATAACACTCTTTGTTACTAAAAAAAAAAAAATGCCTAGTGGACTTCATCCCAGGGCAATGCTTGTGTTTGATGCACAAATGTCATCTCCTAGTCCTTGTCAGCATTAATAATCAATTAGCATTCCAGCATAACTCACTTCTCTGTGTGTTCATGGGATTACCAAGAGGAAAGAAGGGGACAATATTGTTTCTTCCTCTCTACCTGCTTCCCTTTGCTGGAAAACAATTCTTCTATCGCCTACCCAGTTTCAAATAATGATGGTTCATGCTAGGATTAAACACAGTTAAGACACTCCATTTGAGAGCTACAGGGAACATCTTCACTTAACTTCCTAATATCAGGCATTAAAAAGGCTTCAAAATGGATGAAGAGGCCCTGAGTTTTCATCTTGCATTAAGCACTAGAATTTATTTTCCTGTCCTGTCTGGGGAACCCTTGCAATTCTGAGCACTGTTGGTTGGTCATTGGTCAGTCAATGTATGCAGACACTACTCCAGTAAAAGAAAGAAACAAGTGAGACTTCTTAAATAGCAGGGCTTTCAAAAGCAACTTGACTAGTACTATTTCCCGTGGCTTTTTACTTACTGATTTCTAATTTACTTACCGATTTCCAACAATCTGGGAAATGTGTCCAAGAAGGATTTGTACATATACGTGTTTACCATTATCCCATGCATGTTCATTTCTCTTTATAGATGCTAGAAAAAAAAATCAAAGACGTTGTATTTGTTGTCATCTAAGCCCATAATTAGAAGCATCGAATTTATAATTTGTAAAAACTGAGACAATTGAATATACTACTGGTTCTTGATTTTTAAGCATAATTTGTGATATATTTAAATTATTTCAACTTTCCACTTTTTATTGCTGGATAACAAATAGAATTTACATAATCCTGAGGACTCTAGTTTTGTGTTATATATGTGTATATATATTGAGGAATTAGTAGGAACAAATCATTCTGTTTCTAATCTAGGATTTTACTGAGCCGCATAGAACTTAAGAACATGGCATCAGAAGCAGGTCAGTCAGCAGTCGCTGTGCTCTCTGTGACTTTGGGAAGACAGTTTCTTCTTTGGTATCAAGTGTGTTCAGCCTTGCAGCCAGGGCAGGGCCTGCCTTTGAGATGCCTCTGTAAATGGCATTTTACTTTTTCTTCAGTCCTTGGAGAACTGATGTGTTTGCTTACTGGCTTTTAAAACTTGGCCCCCAACTTTTTTCTTTATATGTATTGGGGTGGAGGGGGGAAATTCAAAGGGCCGGTGTCTCTTTGTTCTATTCCAAGCCCACAATTAGTTGATGTTTCTGCTGTGTAGCTGGAGGGGGAGGGAGGGGTGGGCCAGCAGTCTTTTACAGCCTACGAGAAAGTGTTCTGCTAGCTTCTTTGTCCTTTTTGTCAGGGACCACTGCCTCCCTAATTGTCCTGCTCTAGGGAAGCACGTGCCCTTGCCAGCATTATCTGATTCCTACAGGACTTTCAAGAGTACTTTGTATACTGACCCTTAAGGAAGCACAAATAAGATTTCTTCAATCCCCTTCCCAAGCTGTGGCCTCCGGCTGGCTACCTAAGAGCTTTAGTTTAGCAACGTGTAGACACCTTTGTACCTGCCTCTGTTATTTTTTTTTTCTACCCAAGGTGTCTACCTGTAGTTTAGCCACACCTGTCTGGAAGGGAGGTCGAGGGTGAAGGGTAGGTAGGAGAGGGATAGGAACTGTAAAAGTCAGAAGGGAGAGAAGACAAGACAAACAGCTGCACTTGTCAACATGGGGATAAGTGTAAATAGATTAATAGTTATTTACAGAGCAAATGGGAGGTGGCATTCAACAGTGGAATGTGAGTGTCTGAATGGAATGGGATGGGTGTGCGGCTGTGGCCATTTCGGCAGATGCTCTCTGGACTGAGTGGAATGACCGAGCCTGTTTATCTCCTCCTGAGACAGAGTTAAGATGGATAAAACATGCCATTAAAGCTTAAAATGAAAAGCAAAATTCAAGCCTCCACTTCTCTCTTTTCCTTCCATTTCTTCTTTCCTTCCTTCCTTCCTTCCTTCCTTCCTTCCTTCCTTCCTTCCTTCCTTCCTCCCTTCCTTCCTTCCGTCTGTCTTTCTTTCTTCCTTCCTTCCTTCCTTCCTTCCTTCCTTCCTTCCTTTCTTTCTTTCCTTCTTCCTTCTTTCCTTCCTTCCTTCCTTCCTTCCTTCCCTCCTTCCTTCCGTCTTTCTTTCTTTCTTTCCTTCTTTCCTTCCTTCTTTCCTTTCTTCCTTCTTCTTTTTTTTTTTTTAAAATCTTTTTTCTGTTCTTCATGATTTCCACAGCCTGATCTCTCAGGATTGTATTTTATCAAAACTCTAGTCTCCTTACCTCCTTTTAAAAATATGTACCGGCAGGAATCCTTCTCTTCCCGTCATTAGCTGGAGGAGAAAACAAGGCTATTGCAGCTAAGACAAATGGAACTATAAGCTGGTGAACGTTCTGGAAACAGGCTCACTGTGACTCTGGTTAAGGGACAACTGACAGCCACTGTCAGCAGACTTGAGGCAGTTTCAGAATTTCTAGTCTGTCTGGGGGTCGTTGCTTTGGGTAAGTTATTTTCCCCTCTCTGATAATGAGAAAGTTATTTTTCAGGTAAATGGGCAGATTTTGATTTATTCCATATTCATCTCACTGCAAATATGAAGTATTCCTAAATTATGTCTACCACCACGTTTGTTTGGTTGATTGTTTGTTTTGTTTTGTTTTGTTTTTTGAGACAGGGTTTCTCTGAGTATCCCTGGCTATCCTGGCACTCTCTCTGTAGACCAGGCTGGCCTCCAACTCATAGGATCTGCCCAACCCCGTCTCACAAATGCTGGGATGAAAGGCATGTGCCACCGTGCCCGGCTCTACCATAGAACTTTATCTCTAGCTAACACATGAAGAGTACAGATTCCTTAAAATTAGACCTGGGTGACAAGCTACTGTTGTGTGGTAGCCAATGCAGATGGTAAAGCTGACTGTGGGGGTTCAGGTCCACCAGACCCAGTTCCTTAGTAGAATAAGACAGGAGGATGGCTGAAGTCGAGAGTTTGAGTCTTATCTGAGAAAAAGGCAAAAAACACCATCTCAGAACATAAAGTCTGCAGTGGCATTTCACGGACCACCCAAGTCATTTCAAACTTGTCCCCAGGGTGGTCGGCTGTCACATGATTTAGATTTAGTGCTAAAAAGAAATTTTGCCTTATGTGTATAACCATTTGATATTTAACTCCTATAAATCTATCAGTTGCTCATTTTTCTTATGAATATTGTAGCAACATGAGAGCTACAGCTAGGCACAATGGCTGCTGCTGCTGCTACTTCTATTTCGTCGTCATCATCTTCTTCTTCTTCTTCTTCTTCTTCTTCTTCTTCTTCTTCTACTACTACTACTACTACTACTACTACTACTACTACTACTACTACTACTACCTCCTCTTCTTCCCCCTCTTTTTTTCTTCCATTTCCTCCTTTTCCCCTTCTTTTGCCTTCCTCCTCTTCTTTCTCCTCCTCCTCCTCCTCTTCTTTTTTCTTCTTCAAGCAGTAATACAGACAGCATTTATTTAAAGTAATTTCTCAGCAGTACCATGCCCTGCTGTGTCTGTTTTGAGTAAGTGTGTACTCTAGTTTCCAAGAATCACACAGTTGCACTGGGTGCTACCTTGTACCACACAGATGGGTGACTTGACTTGGTACATGACGTCTTTGGGACACCATGCCCAAATTTTCACAAAGCACACCAAATAAAGCCAATTTTATTGAGCAATGAACTGTAGCTTACATGACTAATGGTACGGTGTCTGGGTATCTTCACAGCCACAGTACACGAACCTGGGGCTCCTGAACGGCATGGACCAGCAGATTCAGAACGGCTCCTCATCTACCAGCCCCTATAACACAGACCATGCACAGAACAGCGTGACGGCACCCTCGCCCTATGCACAGCCCAGCTCCACCTTCGATGCCCTTTCTCCATCCCCTGCCATTCCCTCCAACACAGATTACCCAGGCCCACACAGCTTCGATGTGTCCTTCCAGCAGTCAAGCACCGCCAAGTCGGCTACCTGGACGGTAAGAGAGTCTTACTCCAAGCCCCAGGATGGTCTTCACCATGTCCCAGGATTTCTCCCTCTTCCAAGTTCAAATATTACTTATCCTATGAGGAAATAAGTCATTGTTGAATGCTGAACAGTTATCCAGAGTTTAGATGATAGTCAACGCAAAAGCTTTGCCTCGCCTGGCAATCAAATGTACCGGTTTTGACCAGTGCAGTGATTTTCAGTCTGTTTGTTCCTGACTGCTGCACCCTCTCAGGAGGTGCTTTGTATGCAGTTTCAGGAATATGGAAAGCATTGGGACAATGAAAAGCATCACTGTCCTAGAATATAGACAGTTTCCAAGGTGTGCTGTGAAGGATGACAGTGTGTTAAGAAGAGAGTAACAAATAAAATGGAATAATTTAAGGCAATAAACATCACTTCCTAAGACCAATATGCTTATGCATTTAGAGGCTATAGCATGGATCATCATTTGTTGATATATGATATATAATACATATACACGTATCATATATATTCATTTAAAATGCTTTCCCCTCCCCGCATCAAAAAAAAATCTCTACAACTCTTCAGGACCCTGAGTTAGTGCAAAGGGATTCTGATTTTAAATGTTGGAGAAACCAACTTTCCATGTTTCCTGGCTATAGCTTTTCTAATGCTTATGCATCCATCCCTGTCTCCAAGTTAAAAAATAAACAGACGCAGGGACAGGGGGCGCAAGGCTGTAATCATAGCTACTCTTGAGGCTCAAGACCGAGAGTTGCCATTTACCTCCATTCCTAACAACTCAGAGAGACCCAGAGTCAAAGAAAAAAGACACCCAAAGGTACTGGCTACTGTTAAAGACCGGCCATGCATGTGAGGCCCTAGGGGAAAAAATAGAATATTTATCTCACTTCTCAGTTTACAATGTACTACAGAATAACATAAATACCAGTCACATATAAAGGAAGAAACCTGCAGAGCTGGTTTAAACTGTTTTCACCAGAGGACGCTAAACATAGCAGCATGTATATTTATCAGATAATTTACTGTTTTTGAAAATCCTTATAAATATCATTATTTTATTGAAATATTGTTTTTACAGCTTGGCTAGTCCTTTGCCTTCTACTCTCAGACAGTATCTCTCTCTGCTTTACCTTCTAGAGCAGTGGTTCTCAACGCGTGGGTTGTGAATTCATTAGGGGTCAAAGGATGCTTTCATGGGTGTTGCATATCAGATATTTACATTAAAATTCACAATAATAGCAAAATCACAGTTGTGAAGTAGCAACAAAAAATTTTATGGTTGGGGTCATCACAACCTGAGGTACTGTATTAAAGGGTTGCGGCATTAAGAACAGTGAGAACCACTGTTATAGATGGTACTGAGTTCACTGTCCTCTTTCACCTGACATAGCATCCATGGTGTTTATGGATAGCCCACATTTCTCACATATTCTGGCATCATCTTGTATCTGGTCCTTCCTTTCCCCCTCGCGTTTTAGTAGCAGATAGCGTGATTTTGTATCGCTCGCCTACTGTGAGAAAAGCTAGAGAACATGCAGATTGACCCAAATGCTTACAGTTTGTAGGGCTGGGTGTTTTAACTTCTGCCTCCTCGATGGAGTGTGCCATTGTGCTTTCTGGCTTTTCAATGAGGATGTCCCTAAACTGTCTACAAATTAAATTTACTTCAGTGTTCTCTTTCCATGGTTTGAGAAGGCGCTCTGTTACAGCTCATATTTGAGCTATGAATGCAAGTGCCAGGTTACATTTTCATTTTCCCTCCACGTCTTGCTCGCCAATTCCATCACGATCTTTTATCTCATTGGTATTTACAATCCTGAAGATGGATGCAGAAGTTGAGTAGATTTCCCAGTGATGAGCAGTTTCTCAGTGATGTTCTGCTGTCTGCATGACAGCATCCTCTCTCACAAAGACAAGTTAATGTAGGATGGGAAGAGGAGGATGGTACTCACAATGCTCAGGATCACCCTTAGTTGATTGGTTACTGAGTCCTGAGTCCACATGTCTAAGGAGATAAAGGGCATATAGAGACGATCAAAGAAATACTGATTCCCTTCTAAAGTCATGTAAGAAGAGTGAAAATGAAGCTCGATGCATGTAGAATAGACCAAGCTTCCTCCTCTCTCTTTCTCTCATCACTTCTTCTCCAAAACCTAAAGACCCACTTATATTTTTGACCCAAAGCCAACCCATCTACGATGAAGAATCTTCTCTCAAAGATACAAATTTTCTCACAAAAGTCTTGAGGTATACTGCTTAAAATATAGATTGGGCAGGAAGAAAATGATTTGTAAATATATGCTGATAAAATAACCTTGATGTGAAAGCAATATCAGAAGCCCAAGGTTGGGGGAGGGGGAATACAGTTATTTCGGTTTCAATGTTCTGGTTAAGAGCCAGAAAGCTTGGATCGTGGTATGATTGTCAGTGTGACCTAAACTAAGTCACATGAGTCATCTGGAGTTTCATAGTTGGGTTCTTTGGTGAGGACAAAGATGGTGATAGTTACTGTTGTCAGAGGTGAGGTGGCAGTACTAATAATCAGGACAGAAAGCTTAGAGCAGACAGGGTTCTCACCAAGCATACTGCCTTCATGGAGAAGTGGAGCTTGTCAGGCGGTTTGACATCTCTTGGATGGCTTGCAGTTGTCTACAATCTCTATAGAATGAGGGTCCCACTAGTGTATCACAACTAGCTATAGTTTTATTAAATTTATTTATTTATTTACTCTCAAACCACCTTATTTCAAAACTACTGGCATTTCTTCAAAATCTCAGTCACTGGATTCCTTATTCAGGTAACTGTAACAATGACCTATGGAGATAGTATTTCTCGATTAGGAATATTTATGCTTTGAACACAATAGCAACTAATTATATACATATTCTTAAATTCATATATCGGCTTTGCGTTTCAAAGAAAAGTTACTTAAGTATCTTAGTTGTGCCTGGTAACTAAGCATTTTACCTCCAGCTTTAAAATGCGAAGCATCAACAAATCGATAAATTAAGTCATGCCCCAGGACCTCACTCCAGAGAGTAACTTCTCTGTGTTCTCTATGCTGCCACTTTTTCTGACAAAAGGTAGACACATGCCAGAGTAGGCCTGACTGCCTACAGGGCTGGTGTCTAATATCCCAATGCCCCTGTGTTCTGTAGAACTTGTCTCTAATATGCTGATGTCCAACAGACTGACGGACATTTTGTGCTATATTACATAGCATTTACTTCCCAGGTATCTTTGCATTTAAAGCAATTTACTCTAAACAAGATGCTACATCTTGGGTTTTCCCTCAAACTGGAAGTAACTGAAGTAGCTGCTTAGTCCTTCTGGTGACATTATAGGAAGGAGTTTGGTTTGGTTTAGTTTGGTTTGTTTCTTTAGCTGCTGTATCATCTGTCATCATGATGTTCTTTCTCCAGAGTATTCTGGTTTTACTCTCTGCAATAGTGTCAGCATATAATAAGATGCTTGGAGACCAGGGACATATACCCATCTCACTTCTGCTCTAAGTAGCTAGAGTGACTATCGCTCTAGTTCTGGGAAGGTATATGTTTTGAATCTCTTCCAACAAAATAAAGCAAACTGACAAGGTTTCTCTACCGTAGCTTTAACACACACACACACACACACACACACACACACACACACACACACACACACACTCTTACCCTCTCAACTAGAACTTTAAGGTTTGGTTTTAGACCTTCTTTCCATAGTTAGATTGACACTAGTTAGAGAGGCCTCTTACTTAATAATCTATGAATGGTTCAATGGTTTACCGGAGACTTATCATTCACAAGACATTGGAAACAAAGCACTTAAAAGTCATCAAGAAAGGCAAGCACAGATTTCACCTCTGTGACTTACTGTTATAACTTGGACTTGCTCACAGACTAGCCCTCTTGGAATCTGACTTTGTTTGTTTGTTTACCTCCTCTTGTTTTTATTGTTTTATTTTTATTTTTTGGGACCCTTACTTTCTTTGTATGTATACATAGATGTCAACACTGTTCTAAAGAATGTCTCATGAGTAAATGTATCTATTAGTAGTAGGCAAGCCACAGACACACACTTGGTCATCATTTCCAATTTATCTGAGTCTGAACTTGTCAGTTGAATTTGAGTCTTTCTGTATTGCTAACTTACGGTAGCTTTGCTGAAGGTACAGTTACATAACAGGTAATAAGTTTTTTAAAGTCCCCATTAACTTTTGAAATGATTTTGAGATATTAACATCCTTACTTCATTCACTAAGGACTATAATAGTATCCCCTATCTGAGTACACAGGAATAGGACATAGCAACATAAGAGGTTTTCCTGAATACAGGTTGCTATTAGTTTTCCTGTTTCTTCAGCATGCTCAAGTTCATGTAGGCTCGTCTCACCAACACAGGCATGGACACTTTCTATTTATAAAACATAGTGATTTAACACACCTCTTTACCATCTTTAATTTGCTTTTATATAGTAGGATGGTGTTTCTTTCTTCCCTGTGTGGCCAAGGAAGCAATGTAAGTTCCTTTCTGGAGAGTTTGCCTTTGACTTTCAGTCAAACATTAATGGATGTCACCAAAACACTTGGTAGCTAGTTCCACATATGGAGCGAGCCATATGTACAGATCAGAATGCTAGATAACTATTAAACAGAACCTTGGGTACTGGTGTGAAGTGTGAAGTGTTTCATGGGTGCAAAGAGGAGAACAGAGAATAGTGGGAAAGAAGCCTGCAGCTGAAGGCCAGGGTTTTGTTTGTTTGTTTTCTACTGGACTGCAGCAAGGAAGTTGCCTTCCACAGATCTAGGCTGGCTCTGAATATTGACCTCGGCCATACACCTTTGCTAGCCGTGGCATTATTCATTTATTCAGTCACTTATTTAGCAGCCCATGACATAAGTAGATTGAATTCTCTGTGAACACCTTTCTTTTGAAAAATACTGAACTGTATTCAGACTAAGATCATGACATTGCTCTTGGGATGAAAAAATCATTTGGGTTCTTGTATTTTTTTTTTTCTTTTTATAAATCTCAAAGACTTGTTAGGTAGAAACTCTATCCTAGATGGGATAAACATGGGGAACATGGTGGGTCCTAAACAAATATAAGGAAACCTGTTTGTAGCTAGTTTTGAGCCATATCCTCCAGTTCTGAGACTTATCGTGAGCTTTCCATGAACAGGGCCTTTCTACTTTGGCCCCTGGTTTGCAGACAGCCTTCGTCCTTTGCTTTTCTTAATCATACCAGGTTCCAGCCGTGTTCAGAGCTTTGGAGAATCCGCCTGGAGCCAGCGGAGAGATTAGGGAGATGCAGTTTGAAAAGGGAACAACTCGTTCCCTGGCGAGTTCCATTGATCCCAGCAATTGAGTCTCTGTCTCACAGAGAGCCAAGCGGGCTGCGATGTGCGCCTGTGGCCCACTCCCTGTCATCAGGTTACCTGTAACGTAAGACTTTCAGGGACAGGCTGCCAGCTCTGCCGAAATCAAATGCAAGGCAGCCGATTGCATGGCCCTGTGGAATTCAGACTCTTATGGCTAGCCCATCAAAGGACATGATAAACTTCTCCATGTTGCCTATGATTTGCAGATTCTTCTCATAGAGAAAATATTTCTGGGCTCAAGCTTTGGCTCAGTGATGAAGTTTAGTTTTAGCCTACACTAGATTCCAGGTTCAATTTCTCACAAGCTCTGTCTCTGTCTCTCTGTTTCTCGCTATCTGTCTCTTTCTCTCTCTCTCTGTCTCTCTGCCTTTTTTATCTCTCTGTCTATGTCTTTCTTTTATACATATAAACACAGAGACACACACACACACAGACACACACACACCACAGACACAGAGACACACACACAGACACACAGACACACACACAGACACACACATATACTTTAAGCCTTAATTTGGCCTTAGTAGATTCTCACAATTAAGTGACAGTTAGATTTTATAGCTGAAGGACAGGAGAGAAATTGGTAGCCTATAACAAAGATATTTTTAGTTCTTGGCATAGCTGTTCTGTAAATTACCGGAGATACATATAAACACATCTTTCTGTACATCAAACACACTAATGAGTTACCCAAGCTATTTCTTAGAACACAGAGTACTAAGTAAGAATGCCTCAAATAACATGCTTGGTGACTCTCAGAGACGGTTAAAGTGACTGCCTTTGGGGTTTGGATTTACACACATCCCTGGACAGGCATGCTACAGAAGAAATGTTCCCCAATCCAGAACATAATTACTCAGCCATCTAGCTAAATCCGAGTTCATCTAATCTGATGTTGATCACTCTCCCACTTTCTTCTGATGATTTCTAGACTGAAGCATGGAGTTTCTTTCACAACAATTAATGGTGGTTTATTGTGTATGAATATAGTGTGGACCATTGATCCAACAGAAATAATTTCTAAATTATTACTTTCACACTACAAAAAGAATCCATGTTGTTCCCTGTCTCTCTTATTCTTTCTTTTCTTCCCATCCCTAAATCTCCACCCATTCTTCCTCATCTTCTCTATGCTTCTTCTTCCTGTCTATCTCCTTCTTTCTTAGTTATCACTTGTGGTGGCCAACCGAGTTTCATAGGTATCACACACTAGTCAAAGAGTGTGTCATTTCTCTATTTCCTTGGAATGGTGGGCTAATGTGGAGAAAATCTTGATGCTACCAGTGTAGGCATTTTCAAGATCAGAAGTCAGACCCCTGAAGCTTCCAATTCAACAGACAACTTGATTAATGGTAGGCTATGCTAGCGTAGAGAGCTCAGAGATGCTAGTGCAAGCAAGCCTACTGCAAATCCTGAATGGAAATGGGTTGACCCTGCATGTCTGCAGAATCCCCTGCCTTATAGTCCCAACCACTTGTCTTAAGGGAAGCCAGGCCTGTTATTAAATAATGCAAGAAAGACTAGTGACTCTGATTTGCATGTGACACCTCCAGATCTTTAAATGATAGCAATATCTTCTTTTAAAATGTAGTAAAATACTATAAGACAAAATAATAGGCTAAGTTTTCATCCTGTTCAATGTATTGACAGAGACAAGTGAAGGTTACTTGAAGTTTGAATAAAATAACCATAGTCCTCTAAGGTAGAAAGTTTCAGTTAATATCAGCTATGTTTCATTAAGTAGTAATTCATTGTCCCCTTCACAGGAAATAGACATTGAAATCTTGTTACATGTAACCAAGCAGTACATTGACAATGCATACTTGATTATTTTTTCTTATAGAATCTATCCTTTCAGACTTCTCATATCTCTAAAATTTTATTGTATAAGATCCCTGATGTTAGGCAATGTTCTATGCTTGATTAAAGAATTTTACGTGTTTCTGTTCTTATCATTAGAGAATTTATGGAATTCTGTGCCTTAACTCTAAAATTAGCCAAAGCTGTAATCAGAAGTGGGCAGTGAGGTTTAACGGGCTTCAAATCAATTTTCTCAGCTTACTAACTGATAGTTTATTTTTAATTGGCACATACAGCATCTTCTGGAAGAAAGATCACTGAAAATTGATGCATAAACAGGGAATAATACCAGAAGAATTTTTTTAATGACTCAAGAAAAACATACTATATCATTAAGGTCACTAGAAATCCCTTAAAATGAATGTGTATTCAAAATCAACCCTGGAGGATGCGCCTTTTACTGTGGGATATTTGCGCTTGGTACTTTCCCATATGTGAGCTTTGCACATTCTTGTTCCTGTCAGCTCCTGGTGAAGCATTTCCACCAAGGGCACAGTTTGTCCCCTACCTCCCGTCCACCTCCTGAAGGGCATGCATACATTTCTCCTGAAAGATATTCACAAGCCAGCCCTCATAGGGTGATTTAAAGCAACTGCATTAAAGAAGCCTCATGCACTTAGGCCAACAACAATCAATGTATTTACGTTGATTGCTTCCTATATTCCATCACTTCTTTGCTCCTTTTACGTTTTGTGGGGTTTTCTTCTTTGTTTAATGATTTTATTTGAAGTGGCCAACTGAGATTTACAAATGTCACACGTCCCTGGTTATCCCACCTTTCTACCTTCCTGGAGTGGTAGATGCGTGAAGACGAGATAATGTAACTTTTCTACCAGCGTCTCTGTTCTTTCTGCGTCACAGAAGAAATGTTCGTAGACTAGGATGGTAGCTCTTAGACTCTTTAAGTCTTGTGATGTGTCCTATACATGGAGTGGTTTTCAGAACACGGAGTCCTGTAATTAGGCACAATGGTACCCAATGAGAATAATTTTAGTTGGTGTCTTTCCCGTGGTTTTTAATAATGTCCTTAACCCTATCATCAAACTGAAATTCAAAATAAAATTTAAAGTAGCTCAAGAACCTATACTTAATTTTTTTTGAAAGATCAAGCATTTATGTATTTATTTTTATATGTGTATGTGTGTGGGCATGTATGACACAGTCTGGGACTCTTCCTTCAGAAACAGAGGGAGCCATCTCATTTACTTTGAATTTATGTTAAAGGTTTATATGAACAACAACACTTGCCCCTTCATTGTGTCAGGAGAAACTGAGTCTCCATAAATATTCTGTAGACTTAGTGCTGAGAATGCTTAATCTCAAATCCCCCAGTCAAACAGGTTCTTCTTCCTTTGGTACTTTTTAGAGCTTACTTTTTTTTTCTTCTTGGGCCTTTTTTTTTTAGCAAATAAGGAGAACAGGGATCACCAGAAGGCTCCTCACTGACTCGTGAATAGCCCCTTGAGTAAAGCATGGCTCTCAGCAGGCAACGGTGGGGTACTAATAAGCAAGAGGCATGGGGGCAGGTGGTTTTACTTCTGCCCATCTGTTAAATGGGTATTATAATATTTCCTTGGCAAGATGGCTTTGGGGTGTAATTAAGGTTTATGAAGTGCTTTGAGAGCCTGGGAGATTCTGTTCTCAAAACATAGCATGTTATTACCTCATCCTGGATTTCTGTTGCTTAGATTTATCTTCTCGAACTACATCACTCCCCCATGTTTACGATTCAGGGAGTTTTTCTGAGGTTTTCCAACTCAGTTACAAGGACATGAGATGACAAACTATGCATGTTTAAGTGCTTGGGTATAAATGTTGACTGAAAAATATATACTTTAAAAAAATATTAGGGACTAAACCACTACCCAAAGACTATACATGGACTGACTCATGGCTCCAACTGCATATGTAGCAGAGGATAGCCTTGTTGGCCACCAATGGAAGGGGAAGCCCTTGATCCTGCCAAGTCTGGACCTCCCCCCTCCAGTGTAGGGGAATATTGGGGGGGGTGTAGATGGGGAGAGGAATACACGTATAGAAGAAGGGAAGGGAGATGGGATAGGGGACTTATGTCCGGAAAACCGGGAAAGGGAATAACATTTTAAATGTAAATTAAAAATATGCAATACAAGAAGAAAAGTAGATTAGGGAACAATTATTTTTATTTTATGCATATTGGTGTTTTACCTACATGATGTTTGCCTGTGGAGACCAGAGAGAGCACAGGTTCCTCTGGAACTAGAGATACTGAAGGTTGCAAGTTACCATGCGGGTGCTGGGAACTGAACCTGGGTCCTCTGGAGGAGCAGGCAGCACTCTTGACCACTATCTCTCCAGCCCAGTATATACTAATTTATAATTCCTTTTAAAAACACATTTAACTGAATACAACTCTGAAAAGCAGTAGGATGAATTCATGTCGATTGCACTTTGATAACTCGAGGTGGAGTTATATCTTGTTCTTTGAGGCCGCTTCATTTAATTTCCCTCATATCTTATATATGAATTTGGGAAATATTTGTAAATATGAAGCCCTAAAATTAATGTAAATTGCCTCTACTCTGTTTTTCTATTTTGTACTCTTGAGAAAAATCATATTTCTCACTCAAACAATGTCATAATTATGGATTATAGTTCGGACCAAGCAATCACCATCAAATAAATAGCGTATGTGATTAACCATTTATCATAAAAGCAAAGTAATTACCGCTCTAAACACCTATGCTCGCATAAAATAGCAAAAGGATTTTCAGCCCTAGAGTCTGCTTAACTATCTCATATTCCTTGTCAGATGTGTTAAGTTTAACTTGTAACAAAATTAGAAGTCATTTTTTAATTTGACTTCCCTGTAGCTAGCTTTAGCATAGTAAACATTTTAATTATTATTTTGATGTTGTGGAATTTTTATACACCTGTTAGAGTAATTTAAAATGCCTATTTCCTGAATATTATTTTCTAAAAGTTTAGATTTTTATATAGAATGTAGAGTGGATTTGTTTTTTTTTAAAATTATATTTCTAAGGGTTTTACAAATAAGGAAGACCATTTGTCTTATTGAGTTTGAAAATATATTGGAATGTATTGGTGTGGGTCTTTACTCTCTCGCCTGACACCCTACTTCCCAAATGAGAGCAGTTTTTAAAAAGATGAGAAAGGCTTGAGATAGGAGAGACTTCTAGCCCTTTGCCTTCTAGTCCCTTGACTAGAGGGCAAAGTCAAAGGGTAGGGAATGCATTAGACTTAAGGCTTATTTGTAGACACTACATTGGACTATACTTACCTTTTCAGGCTTTCTATACAAACTCTGGAGCCAGCAGGCAAGGCTTCTGGGAGATGTTGGAGTGGTTTATGCATTGCTCAAGCATATTAACCCACAGAGTAGAAGGAACCTGGGAGAACTATTCCTACGCACTGACAGTTGAAACAGTGCATAGAGAAGTTGCCCATGGTGTGTACAGCAACTGTCCCTTTCAAGCTAATCCACACCGCAAAGCACATTTCTTTCTTCATTGCCTCTCCTGATACCCAGACAGTGTAGACATTGCACAAGTGTAAATAAATGCCAGGTGTTTTCAAGTGTCTTAGTATAACTCCATTCCCTCTGAATGAAGACAGTTGATAAGTAACTGTTTTTTAATATTGCCCAAGTCAATCTTTTCAAAATATGGTTGCCAGCTTCTAAGAATTATCACAAGATAACTTTGGTCTTTCTTAATCTCCTATTCTTCTCTCTCATGGTAACAGATTGTCTCTAACTTTTGCCAATCTTCAAACTTAAAGTCTAGACATTTATATGTAGATACAACAAAAGCACATTTCGGAGTTGTTTATATTCTGTGTCTGAGAATCATTGTTTAGCTTAATGAACACTCACCCATCACTTATTAATTTTGTTAAAGTTCTATAGGCAATGACAAGGTCTAGATACAGGGATTAAGCTCACTCAGTACCACAACCAAAAGGAATGATAGGCTTCACATTTAATTTTCTACTCACAAATGGGAAGCCGTTTTTGTAAGCATCTACAATGTACTGATAATTCAGAATGGACATCTTACCCAGCAACCATCATTTTAAGCTACAATGCTTTTTTGCTATACAAGGAAGGGAAACATAGGTTTTAATCTTTAATGTAGAAATACTGGAGCAGCAGTATATGTGGAACTCTATTCTTCCTACTAGGCTCCCTTGACCAACCCACTGTACCAAACCCATTGCGGGGCAGATGGCAGGTAGGTGGTACCTGTTAGACAGTGTGGGCTGTAAAAGAAGTGTAAGGGGGACTGTTTTTGTGAAGAATGTTATAGTCGCCAAAGATCATCCTTGCCTGTGATGGCAGAGATCACACAAAGCAGGACAAACGGCATCAGCAGCAGTAGCAAGCACCAGCTAGTACTTTCAAAGCCTCAACGTTATGACATCGAAGAAGCAACTGCAGACAGCAACATTAAAAAATAAGCCTGAAAATATGCAGGGGCTTCAGTGTTCAATGGTGAGAGTACGAAAGGACAGAAAGCTTTTATAAAATATAAACCTGAAGGACACAAAGCCAGCAGAGGACACCATCTGGCCCAGGTCTCCAGGAAAAGTAGAACAAAAAGTCTCCCATCCACTTTGGACAGAAGTTAGCTGTGAGCAGGAACACACTTAGTTCCTTGAGTAAATCTTTAGTAGTCTTTTCTGTGTTCAATGATCTTTCATAAAACCTTTACATTTCACTGTTTCAAAGCTTGCTTTAACTGGTATCACCCTTTGGATAGTACACAAATGTGTTCTTACTAGCAGGGGCCTTCCGGGTTTTAATATTCTGCTCTTCCCTGAACTCCCACCCAAGAACAGTGATTATCTCAGGCAGCCTGGGTTTAGCAGTGTGGCTGGGACAGGGGAAGGGGACCGTCTCACTAGAAACTTGTAAGTCGAGCCTTTGACAAAAGTGTAAAAAACTCACATTGTGTTTGTTAGTTGATGTTTGCTAAGACCCGGTAGCAGCTTTAATGGTATATGTTTATGATGTGCACTTCTAATTTGAGGAAGAGATGGAGATGAATTCAAACGGAATGTGCAAAATCAACCTAATTGCTTTCCATCTTTAATTGCTGCATTTGGCAGTCTATTATGTGTCTTTGCATTCAGATCTGAGGACACACTTCTTATGTCTTTCACTTTTCTTCCTGGGAGAGTTGATTGAGCTATTTGGGGAAAGAAAAAGACTGGGAATAGAGAGGGCATATTCTACCTTTTTTTTTTTCCCCTAGCAAGTCTGTTCCCTTTTGAGAAATGAATTTCTTTCAAAATATTGTTCAGCTAGCCTTAATGAAGAAACATGTGATCCTATCTACTTTTCTAATTTAACGATATATTTTCCTAATTTGCCTTGAAATTTCCAAGAAGAAGGTCTCAGTCAGCATCAGCTTGAATTTAGAGAAAGCAGATTTGCAATCAAAGGTTTGAGACCCTTTGTTCATGAGATGTCACAGGGTTTAACTCTGGTCGCTAGTTCAATGCTATAATTCATTGGGATGAATTGTGCTGGGGCAGTGTTTTAATATGTTCTGTAGGCTGGCCATAAGCCAGTGGCCATCCTGCTTCAGCCTTCAACTTAGCTAAGATTATGGGGGTGAGGGTGGGGGATTGCCACCTCGAGCAGAACTTCTTTTCCTATAACGTCTGGATATTGTTCCACTAATTCAGAACATAGCCTGATTTGATAGGATTTTTATTTGAAGTAAGGAGTCAGACTGCTTGTCTTCGAGTATCCAGGGACTCCAGTAGCTTCTCTCTTCTAGAGTTGGTGAGAATACACATAAAAAGAAACAATGGCCAGAGCTACACTGTTGTCTGTTTGTCCCTGGTATGAGATGAAGTGGGGACAAAAGAAGCTTTGGGACAAAGTAAACTAGGAAAGGGGGAGTTAGAATGAGTGTATTTTCCCTGGGTACTGCCCACACTGTAATATGAGCAGACAGAGAGTTTATATCCTGCTAAAGCTTGCTTAGAAGCATTCCCAAGCTAACAGATTTTCTTTTAAAAAATGGCTTAAGAATTTGTTTTGAAGTTGTCAGTTGAGCATATGGCTGTAGGGCATGGACTCAGTCCTAATTTGTTACTTTCATAATGTGTTTGACATTGGAATTTAGACTTCAGAAACTGAAAATGGAATGCTTTGAATGAAGTGCTTTTCATAAACTCTTGATTTAAAATTAAAAAAAAAAATTATGTTCCCTGGTGAATTAAAGTGGAGCATCGGACAGCAAACAGCGTACTGCTTGAAACTCTGAGAGGTTCTTGCGGTCTCTCTGTGTCTGGCAAGACTGCAAATTTAAAATATTGTATTTGGTACACCCTTTCCTCTTCTTGCAAACAAGAATGTTGGTGTTTTAATAAGGGTCAGAAGGTTCCTGAGAAGGCAAGGAAGTAAAGGAACAGAATTCTGCTTGTTAGGTAGGCAAAGCCAGGGCCAAATTCCACCTCTATCTATTTGGCCTATGGAAGACCCTCTCTTCCAAGCTTCATCTTCCCCAATATGGGGATGATATTATCCGATTTTAATAGACTGAATATAGAGTATATGTTGCAGCTTCTGCTGAGTGCTGGGTATTGGCAGGAAGGATTATAGAGTTGGAGTTAGAATTTAGGCTCGACTTGCCAACTCTGGCTCTCGCTGTGTTGGGAAGGTAACGCCATGGACCAGTTCTCACTTCTGTCATGAAGCTATCCACCATGGGGTGATGGAAGGAGTAAGCATTTGGGAAGCAGAGTGTGGACCACCTATGTTAGATCACAGAGGCTGTGTGCTTTCCTCTAGACAGTGGTATTCCACCAGAAGCCATGCTCAAGCACAGAAAAACTGCATAAGTGAAGGTAAGATGGAACGGCCTGGGTGTGTCAGAGCCTCTGAAAAATGTCCACAGGCAGTGTGCTGAGCATCATGGGTAACAAGATTCCTTGGAATCACGGGATGATTATGCTCAGATCATATTCAAAACAGATTAATTTAGTTCTGTGTTGATATTGTTGGAAGGGACAACTATGAAAGGCAACAGTTACACAAACACACAGTGGTGGGGCCCAGTGGTCCCTGTGTCATAGCCCACTCCTGTGGTAAGAGAGGTGGGAGAAGGCAGGAACAAAATGCCAAAGTCACTGTTTCTAAGCCTGGGCAGAAAGGGAGGGAAGAATAGCTGAGAGCCAGAGAAGGCGCTCGTGTGCTAACTGCCCCCATGGAGCAGCTGTTATAGCCATGGTGAGCGGTCGAGCTCCAGCTAAGATCCAGGCAAATTGCTTTGCCCTCTTAGTGCCTCAGTTTCCTCACCTTTAAAATGAGGATAATGATAATTACCCCTGGGGTTTTCACGAGGATCACAGGAGATAATGAGGTCTAAGTGGTTTAGAAACTAGGAAGTTGGTGTCCATGTGAACTGTGGCCTCTGCCTTGAGAGGGGAGAGGCTGTAGGTCAAAGTGGCTACTTCATAACTTTTGAACTAAACCTGGCATGCTTCTATCTGGGGCGTGTGAGGTGCTGCTTGAATGCAGCGATTCTTGTTCAATTTATTTCAAAACTTTCTAAGATACTTTCTTCTGCTCCTACTTTTAAGAGAAAGAAAATCCTGCTAGATATCCCAACCTTGACTCCCTCCGGCCTTGTCCTTTCTTTCTAAGGAAGAACCTGAGTAGTCTAAATGGTAGAGTTCCTGCTTTTCTCCTAGAATCATTGGAATGGAAGACTGTGGAAGGTAGGGGCCCTGCAAGAGGACTTGCCTAAGTAGGGTATCCTGTGGAGAGCCTCGGTCTGTTGGTTTCTTCACATGGACAGCTGTCCTTATTGCCAGTGTGTTCACAGTATTTGATCACCAACCTTAACAACAATGTCTAGGTCACAGCCATATATCTGTTGGAGACCAACTATCCCCTAGAGCCCGAGAGAGGGGAGAGGCCCAGTAAAATTCTCACAACTGAATCATGGCCATGAGCTAATGTCTCCGGATTTATGAGTCAGCGCTGGCCCAGGCATTGGTTTTGTAGGTATTTTAAAAAGTAAAGCACAGAGGACACTGGTTAGACTCCTCTATTGTCCTTGGCTTGTAGAGGGCTAAAGAAAATCTCCCTGTCACTAGAGAGTGACATCCTAAAGATTAGATGTTCAGTTCCTGTTTCTCTGTTGAGACATAAAAAAGCCAGAGTCTCTTTGGTAGTAAATAAAATTAGTACTGATGAATTCTGTGATTTAGGTGGGGTGTGTATGTGTGTGTGTGTGTGTGTGTGTGTGTGTGTGTGTGTGTGTGTGTGTGTGTGTCTTCAGGCAAAGTGGGTGAAATGATGTGTTTGGGAGATGAATGTTCTTGTACTAGGCAAGACATAGCTTGCAGGAGAACATCTGGAGCCGACCCATTCTGTATGGGATGGGGCCAAGACGTGTTTATGCCTAACCGCCTGTTAGAACACGCCTAATCTTAAAATGATTTATAAGGTTTTAGAGGATTCCCCTGCACATATTATTTCCTTATATAACCAGCATATGTACTGGCAGCTTCATTAAAAAATACAAAGCAACGGTGGCTATCCATATGAAACAGAATTGAGGTGTTTAGAATCAGACGGCTATTAAACGTGAGGGAGGCATCCAACTGAATTGATAGCATCAGTATGAAATTATGAATTATAATATTATGAAACATGAGATGAATGCCTAGTTCATAAATATATTAATCAGCAGAATACAACACATATGTTGTACTTTCCTAGTTTTAGAATAGTCATGAGTGATATTTTGTAGAATGAAAAACTACCTGGATCGTTTGCTCTCGAATGCACTTAAGTATGAAACTTGAAAACTTGATTTAAAAAAATATCCATCAGGATGAGTGAGAGAAATCAGTGCAAGGGAGGGTGTTTGAACTATGGTCACATCCATTAAGCAGTGGCAATTTTAATTGTACCTACCTTCCAGATTCTTTGGTTTTTGTTTTTTTTTGTTTTTTTTTTTTTATTTTTTTTTTTTTTCAGATAAGGAAATAACATGTGGGAATATAATGGGAAGTCTTCTTGGCTTCTTAAATAGACGTTTTGTGTATTTTTTTTAGATGCATGACAGTCCTCAGCACACAATCTCTGGAGTATAGGAGACTTTGGTGATCGCCCTGTAGCAAATACGTAGTGTTCCTGTGGAAGCATGCCTTTCTTCATTGCTTCTACTCTCCTTCTGCTCTGCTCTGCCCTGTCATCCTCAGCTGGCTCCTGGCTGCTTTCTGTCATGATAGAATTAGCTTAACAAGGAAAACAAAAAGAAAGGAAGAAAGAAAGGAAAGAAGGAAGGAGGAAGGAAGGAAGGAGGAAGGAAAGAAGGAGGAAGGAAAGAGGGAAGGAAGGAAGAAAAAAAGAAGGGTGAAGAAAATACTAAGAAAGTTTAAAATGAAGTAGTTCTGAGACGATTCATTCCAACTTTGTCCTGGCAAGTTAGCATAATTATACTTTCCTCACTGGTAAACTCCAGTCTTTCTGTACTGTCTGAGTTACCTGCAGGCGTTACAAGCACCAATAGCAATTTTTGTCCTCTTCCTTGGAGATTTTTGGAAGTATTATGTCACTTAAATGAATCTGAGCTTATTACATTTGGGGAACTTCTTAGAAAAGATTGTATCCACACACTGAATTGATGTTTTATTTATAGCCACTTTAAAGACAATTCTACAAATACCAAAATATTTAAATATGGGTCACTCTCAGAAATATCTGCACATATTTTTCAGTTAGATTTTATTTCCTGTCACTCCAAAATGCATGCAGTTTTATTTCAAGAAAATGAATAAAGCACAGTATGGACAGAGGTCTAGTGAAGTCCAGGTAAAAGGGAAGTGCCCCCCCAAAAAAGGCAAAAAGTAATTTTTGTCAACAACTTTTAAAAATAATGCTGTATACAGAACTCCAATCTTGACCCATGACCTGGGAAGACCTTTAAAAGGTTTGTTTACTGTTTTCAAAATTGTATCTTCTTAGAAATTTCAAAATTTACTAGCTCTCAGACTGGACTGCCCAAGTAGACATCTGAATGATTCTCAAAAGATTCGTCAAATTAGCCCCTTCTATTCTTTGATATAAGCACATGAGCAAAGTTGGATGTCCCATTTTCCTAGTTCACAACTGATATTACTATTGAACAGAATTATTAGTTATAAAGAACATTTCCTGGGGGCCAGAAGGTATGCTTGAAAGTGAAAAAGCACACAGATAGAATGGCCTGCAAGTGACCAGACCATGCTCTAATTCAACTTCTATTTCTGACAGACAGAAGTAATCTCCCGTCAAGGTTATGGAGAGTTCACTGTAGGAAACCTATAGTCCAGGGCCTGCCCACTGAGCATGTCCCTGACAAATCGCCTAGTTATGAGAGTTTGATGCTGTAGGGTAATCATATTAATACATAAGTTAGCCCTTCCTTCTTCAAAGGGCTCACAGTCAATCATGGAGAACTGATAAAGCTGGCTATAATTCAGTGTGACAGGAGCTCTAATCTGTCTGGAATGTCCTTCTTCCCACTACCACCTTTGTCTTCCAGGCAGACTCCTGCTTATCCACTTAAACTCAGCAGCAGTATTAACTGGAGACAAATGCTTTCCATTCCACTCCCCACATGCATACTGAGGAGGATGGAAAGAACGGTTCTATCTGGTCGCTGTACCTCGGTCCTGGTGTACTCAACAAGTCTCTACGTTTGGTTGCTATTTCTTGTCTGAACAAACGATGATGAAAACACTAATTTATCTAGTTTTCGGGAGAATCCAATATTTACTGTTGGATCTTGAAAAGATGTACAGGACATTAGGGCATTAAAATAAAAAAGGCTTTCCAGTTAGAGGGCAACTAGAGACATGGAGACACGAATGCATCTTATACACCAAAGACTAGGGAAAAGTTGCATACATGTGGATCACAGTGCAGCAAAGAATATGGGTCTGGGAAGAAGTCCTTAGAGGTAGAATACTAAGGAATTGCAGTCATGGAATGCCATCGTAAAGGACTAAGATCTATCTTGCAAGTCTGGGGAAAGTAATAATTGGTGAAGACGACAAATCCTATTGTAGGAAGATGACTCGGAGTAGCTGCTCAGAGGTTGGAAGGAGGTTGTACACATTCAGACCATGACAAGAGCAAGAAGTGCTGAGTGTAGGAGAGGGTGGAATTATAGTTTGTATTTCAGAAACAGAGACTTCCTTCTACATGAGGGTTTTGACTCCTATTAGTGTAGTGTTTCTTTGGCATATTTCAGAATTCCTTCTTGCCAGGACCATGGAAGCAAACAGGAGGAATGATAGATTCCTCAAATGTTTGACATTTCTACATTTTGATTAACCGTGGCTGTCTATGCTATTTGTTGGTGTGTACAGGGCCCAAGAGTATATATAGTTGGCTAAATAAAGTCAGACTGTGTACCTGTGGCTTCAATGCCTTTGGAATTATTTGAGAAGTAGTAGGGTTCATGAAAGGAGGAAGAAGAACAATATTGTAAAGAGAGCCAGGCCTATTATACCAGCCAGAGCTTCAGTTTTCTTAGTTTGGAAAGGAATATATTAGACTAAAGATTTTAGCCTTCTTTCTGGGTTTTACCTTAGTTGGAATAAGCACTTTTCATGAAAACACTGTCTCTAACTCTGTTTTTAAAAAGATAAAAGCAAGATTGTCTTAGTTTTAGGCTTTATGAAAACAAAGCACATGCTATCACGTAGCCACACCATTTTCAAAATCAGCAATGGCAAATGCATTTATTCTCTGACCCTCCATCTTTGATGGTTCTGTTACCTAAATTGTAAAAAATCTCCTTTTCTTTGTGATGAACAAAGAGAACCCATGGCTGTCTTACAAAAGAGCATTTGCTACTCTCCTTGTTACTTCTACTCAGAGAGAGAGAGGGGGGGGCAGAGACAGAGACAGAAAGACAGAGGGAAGACAGGGAAGAGAAAGAGAGGGATGGAGGGAGAGAGAAGAGAGAGAGAGAGAGAGAGAGAGAGAGAGAGAGAAGGAAGGGAAGGGAAGGAAGGCAGGCAAGAAAGAAGGAAGGAAAGAAGGAAGGAAGGAAGGAAAGAGGGAAAGAAGGAAAGAAAAGGATTCAGAATTTTTGTCAGGTACAGTGTTACTGAAGTGAGTTATGGAGCTGGACCCAGAGAGACCTCTAAGATAAGGAACCAAGAACCAACAGAGAAGATTCAGGAAGTTAAACAAATGCCATCCTGCTTTAGCACCCGGAATGTGCCATTTTAGGGTGTTTGCAGCAGAGCCTACTGCAGTGGAGTAGTAACTGCAATGGAGTCAGAACAGTAAGTGTGCACTGTGTGATTCAGATTACAGATACAAGCTAGACTCTCCAGCTGCCAACTTCCCAGTTAAGGGAAAGACCATGGGAGCCCAAAAAGAGCCCTTGTGTTACTGGAAAGTTAAACATAGAGTATTTGGGAAAGATTCTTTGAAAATTTCTTCCACTTCTAACTAAATTCAGCAACAAAGACTCTAAATCATTCTTAAGTTCTCATGAAATATTTGCCCTTTTAACTCCTTAGATTTCAAGTCAACTTGTAACCTTAATTTCTTACAATGAAGATATATTATTTTTCTGGAGTATATGTGAACTGACCTCCCAGATATCTCTCACCCACCATGTGGTAATATGTGTTATTCATTTAAAGTATTATTGAAGGTTAACCCCACTGTCATCCTTCCTTTCCTTAGGCTTTGGGAAAAGTCAGCTGCCTTTTCCTAGGAGGAAAATTGGGTAGGAGGCAGAGGGAGAGGGCTTGTTAGGAGTGATTATAAGTACATGTATTATTAGTGAGGAAAACTTTCAGCTGTGTAAAAGATATATACAGTGAGAGAAAGAAGAAGAGAGAGGAGGACATAAGACAAGTACAGTGAGAGAAAAAGGAAGAGAGGGCATAACCTATAAGGTTTTTGTTGGTTTTGCTTTTTGAGATAGGATCTTCTCATGTAGCTGAGTCTTGCCTTGAAGTACATCATCTTGCCTTGGCCTTATAGTACTGAGCAATCAGCATGTGCCACCATGCTCAGGGACATGAGTGTAATCTTGTTGCTGCTGCTATTTTTTTTTATTGTTCCTATCACTTGAGTAAAAGATGGATGAAAAAAGATCTCTATTTAGAAATTTAGTATTTTGTCACCAAGAACAACTGAAACCCTAGTGGCATAATAAAAGAAAATATATTATATAAAATCCAGAATAGTTAAATTGTAGAGTTTTGCAAGATCTAAAATGTGTGAAAAAAAAGAAAAAAATAAACAAAACACCCAAAAGTTTTTGCCCCAGGCTTTGATAAAGAAATAGACTAGCAAAGTTTATGTAGCTCACCCTTCCAGTGTCCTGTGTTTTCCCTCCTGTACCAGGGGTCAGCAACTCTGACAGGGAACAACCCTGGGAGCATCATTACAAAAGTGCAAATCCTGTGATTTGGGTGTGGAGGAGAAGAGAGTTGTTTAGATCTGTTGCCCAGTTTTCATGGGTCCCAAAAACGTTCTGTGCCTTTTAGTATTTCTAATTGAATGATCATTCTTTATCCAACTGACTGGGAAAAATATAGGTATTGATATTAAATAAGCAGAAAATCACCTGGACTCTCTTTATTGCATTGCTTTTAAGTAATTGTTTTATTTGTATATTTTATGATAATGTTTTTATTAATTATTTAAAATTTTCATAAATTATTTTGGTCCTATATAACACCCCCAACTCTTCCCCAATCTACCCCACTTCCTTGCTCATTCAAGTTCACTTTTTAAAAATTAAGTCCAAGTTGTGTGTCCTAACTGCTCTTGGGCATCAGGCCTGCCCTGGACATGCTCAACATGCCAGGGGTCTCATTCTTAAAACAAATTCCCTCTTTCAGATCATTGCCCAAAGACTCCTCAGCTCACACTGTGACTTTAGCTCCACTGTCCCCTCCTCCATGCTGGCATTTTGTCTGACTTGAGCTTGCTTAGCGTCTTCCTCATGTAGACTGCCACTGTCATTGTTAGCTTCCTTTCCACTCCATGGCATCATCTGACCATTAAACACTCTGAGAATTGAAGACCCAGAAGCAAACCCACACACCCATGGTCACTTGATCTTTGACAAAGGAGCTAAAACCATCCAGTTGGAAAAAGACAGCATTTTCAATAAATGGTGCTGGTTCAACTGGTAGTCTACATGGAGAAGAATGCAAATAGATCCATTCTTATCGCCCTGTACAAAGCTCAAGTCCAAGTAGATCAAGGACCTCCATATAAAACCAGATACACTGACTCTAATAGAATAGAAAGTGGGGAAGAGTCTCTAATACTTGGACACAGGGAAAAACTTTCTGAACAGAACACAAATGGCTTATGCTTTAAGAGCAACAATCGACAAATGGGGCACTGTCAGTAGGACATCGTCACTCTCCTGTTGAGTGTATGCAGCCTTCCGTGCACAGGTAGAGTGTCAGTTCAATTCCCTAGGCTACAGGAGTCTGGTTTTCCTACCAGGCATGTATTTTGCATTGAGGTGCAAGTTTGTTTCCAACAGATACTATTTGATCCCCCACCCCATACTGCCAATCTTATTTCATCATTGTATGAATGCTGTAGTAACAGAAAAGGCCCCTGGCTAGAAAGCAATGGGTTTCCATTTACAACATATTTGGTCAGCATTGTAACTTCTGGTCTGCAATTCACTGTGCTGGAAGAGCTATCATGGTGAGAATGTTCTAGTTTCTTTTGTCCCGTTGGATTTTCCTGGTAACTGGCTGACAGAAAACAGGTAGGTTGTTCGAGACCTTTCTGCTCAGGGCTCAGTTACAGTCAGGTACTAGAAGATGGGGAGTTCTTGGAGTCAAAATCCTAAATTCAAGAATGTAGCTCAGGACCAGCTTAGTAGGCAAAGTGGCCTCAGTATAGCATGAGTATAAAGCTGTCACTCATTGGCTTGAACCAAATATTTCAGTATCAGCATAACTAGAAAAGCTAAGAGAGTAAGACCTTTCCCCCCTCTATTTCCTAATGAGATTCACACAGCAGGGTTTTGACTTATGTCTTTGTCTCTGTCTCTGTCTCTCTCTGTCTCTCTCTGTCTCTCTCTGTCTCTCTGTCTCTCTCTGTCTCTCTCTCTCTCTCTCTCTCTCTCTCTCTTTGTATCTGTTAATATGCTCAGGGGTATACAGCTTATAGGCAACTCTGAAATTTGGATGATGACGACACAATTGTAATCATCACTTGCTGAACATGGAGGCAAGTAGACTCCATAATGCACCTCACATTGCTGTGACTGGCTCATGCAAAAATTCTCCAAGATAGGGAAAGTAGGGCCCCCAGTTAGCAGGGATACTTACCCTCTATGCCCTCAAGTCACTGGAGAAATACAGAGCTATCCTAAAGTCCAAGGGTTTATGGCCTTGGAGGTGCTACACTTCTGCTAGCATTCTGACTTCCATCATTTTGCATCTACTAACAGCTGTGGAGATCCACTTATGCTTCTCCAGTGTCTATCATGAACTAAGGAGGTCAGGAGTAGAGTCTACACCAGATCTTCTGAGGGTGACTCTTTTACCCGGTTCCTTTACTTTGTCGCAAACCCCTGGGGTTAAGAAGTAACATGAGGTCCCCTATCATCTAAGGTGTTACTGCTACTTTCTTAATTTTCTTACAGTTAAAGTGTTCCACCTAAAAGCAGTTACCTATGGTGGAGGAGAATAGGAGTCAGGAGAGTGATCATATTAGGAAGGAAATGGAGGAGAGACAATTACATACATTGGATCATGCCAGGCTCATCCCCAGTATGAAAAACCACCACACAGTCAGCTCAAAAGCTGCCATGCGTGTCTGTGAGTGAGTTCAGCCTTATGTAAGTACAGCACCTCAGTGGCCAGTTGACACTTCCTACCTGAGAAACACGAAGCACTGTTCACAGCAGAAGTCACAGTTCTGTCTGGCAGAGGCATTTGTCCTGTAGTGCCCTGCTTATGGGTTGAGAACAAACTCCAGAAAACCCTGAAATCTGTTCACGTTGACAAAATAGATCTAAGAGTAAACTCTTAACTCCCACTTCCTCCCTCCTTGGAGGTAGCCCACCCTACAATTAATCTTTCATCGTGGGTAGCAATTCTCTCTCTCCTCTTTCTCTCTCTGATTCAGAAGGAAAACACATATTATATAGGAATACATTTGCATAAAGATGGCTCTTAAAAACGTGCTGTTGTTGATAATTATTTATGAAAGAAAATAAAAAAAAAGTCATACCTCTCCACCACTGAATGTGAAAGTGGAAGCCTTAACTAGCAAGGAACAGCTTTTGTACACGGCTATGTCTTCACATGAAGAATGACTGAGTTCAGAGGAGAAATTTTTATTTTGAAAGATATTTAACAAAGATAATTGCTATTAAGACAGATTGGTCCCAATGTACCTAGCAATGCACGTACTAGTAAAATCAAGGAAAATAGTGATTCATGTGTGTGCATGCATGTGTGTGTGTGTGTGTGTGTGTTGTACATAAAGCTGAGTCTGAAGGCACGGAGACATGACGCTGCTTGTCAGGTATGAGAGAGACAAGACCAGAGGCGCCGGGAAGCTTGACTACCGTGGAGTGTTCAGTTGAGACTTGTCTCTGCCCCATGGCCTGCAGCGTTTACGTAGAAATTGGGGATGCTTTTACCTGTTCCAAAGCCTTACCTGATCAGACTTGCCCAGGTTGGAGTTTGGGAAAAAAAAGTGTTTGAAGTAAACAGGAAAATTACTCACTGAGGTGATGTGCTTTACTGGCTCTGGCAAAGCTTTGATTTTTTTTTTTTTTTTTTTTTCCTTTTCAGTTTTGGGACGAGAGACTAGGGGGGAAGTCATTAAGGCACTGCTTGGAAAACAGAGTTTTGTGTTTGACCTCTGCAACTCGAAGGGGGGAGGAACGGCCTTTAAAACATTTAAGCGTATGAGTTTGTCCCTTGTTCTAAAAAAGAATAACTCTGGAATTTCCCGTGAGGAATTTTGATTGAAAATTATGGGAAAAAATGAGTGTTTGTACTGTGTGCTCTTTGTATTGTGCTGTTTGCGTGACCATGGTGCTGTTTCTACAGAACAAACCCTTCCTAGCCGGTGGGCAGCAAGTTTCTCAGCCTGTAGGTCACGCTCTTGTAGGTGCTGATTAAGACCATGAACTTGTACATTTGTGCACTGGAAAAGAGACACACAGCTCACTAAAATGGTGTAAAAACAAAACAACAAGAATGCTACAAAACAAAAGGGGGTGAGAGTAAGGTTTAAGTTTTGAAGGTGTTGTAAAACAGCCCCAGAGCTCTCTCCTTAGTCCTTTGATTCAGGAATAATACCTTGTACTTTGTTTTGTTTTGTTTTTTTTCCTGGCATCCATATTGGAAAGGAATCTGGTGGCCAGTAAGCTAACTCAAATGGAAGAATTACCTGTGGTATTCGTATTCCCAGCTCTGGTGCCTTGGGCATCAAGAACATAACAATAGAGCTCCAGTCTGGCCTTCCTGTGTGTGTAATCCCTGACTTACAGGGCTTCTTGCCTGCATTAGGGCAAAACTGGATCCAGACCATGACGAGACACTCTATACCTGAGTTAAGAAAGGTTCAGATCCTTGATCTGAGGTACCTGCCACTGGGTCAGTATTGGAAGCCCCTCGGAAGACCTGACCTCTGGGATTGCATGGAGAATTGTCAATTCCCTAGGGTGGTCACAATTCTTAAGACATTTTGCCCTTTGTCTGCCCATATTCCACATTAAGGAAATCTCAACATTGATCCTTTTCTGTTTAAGATATAAGACAGTGGATTGTATACGTACAACTTAGGAAGCCAAGGAGCAGCCATTTTAAGAATAAAAGTTTCTTCCATCCATTGGAGAATCCATGGGGTTGGAAGAGTGAGAAGTGAAATCGCTTGCCAGACACTTGAGAGTGCTACACAAAGTACCTATTTAGAAGGTAGAACTCTTCTAGCAACGGGAAAGGGTCTTCTTTTTCTCTCCTTATGATAGATAGACATCTTGACAGTGTTAGTCCCACAGTCCATATCTTGTCCCATGATCTAGACAGTCCTTGGGCCCTTGCTGATTGAGTTTGCTGACTTGTTCTCAGCGTGTCTGTGTCACAGCAAGCCCTCCTTCCAGCTGCCACGGATCCAGCTGTTGCAAATAGTTCCCAGTGCTTGTAGACATTTTCTCTCAACACTCTAACATAAAAAGATCCGGGTAACACCTTCTCAGTCTAGCTGGTAGAAGGCCCATTGCTGGTGACTGACTGTACATTGACTTCTAAGCCTGTCACCCTTTGGTCAGTGTTTTGTTTTAGGCTCCATCCTGACGTACCAATGACCATCACGTTCCGTTTATAAAATGCCTTAGAGTTTCAAAACACACACAAATATGGCCATGCTGAATCCCTGTCACAACCCTGCTCTGCCGGCAGGCATTTCCCTCATTTCTTAAAGAAAGAGTTATGTAACCTATGCATCAGAGCAGGGCGAGCAGCTCCACCCGTGTGAGCGCTATGTCCTTCACAGGGTGCTGGCCTTCCACTTAAGCACTGTGCCCTGCAGCCAGAGGCAGCATTTCACTGTGGTTACAAAATGAGCTTTGTATTGCCTTCTTGCTTTACTCGTGAGTCTTTAGATACCTTACAGTCCCTCTATGCTATGCAGCCTCCCAGCTCCCCTCCTTTCTAGGAAATAATATTGGTAAGATATTGTGTTGAATGCAAACGATGGGTCTGTGGAGTTCCTTAAATCTCAATTTTCAATACAAGTCATCGAAGTATGGGGTCATTTCTCTCTGTACTGGCTAGTATTGGAAGATTAGACAAATGAAATTTCAAGCCAAATAACAGATTTCACATAGATAGTGAAAATGTATCTGGTATTAGGATATGGCATACAGTATATGATAATTATGCTAAGCTAGTTATTTGTTGTATTTTTTAGTTAAGCTCTAACTGGGCTATGGGATTTTCTGACAGCCATACTCCATCTCAGACAACAACTCTTAAGTGGAACTTAGTTTCTCCTCCCCCTTCCATTCCTTAGTTTAGCACTAGTGAGCATGTGACGTTGACTCACACTGAGAGCTCCATTCATTCCCCAGGGGCCTCCTTCCATCTTCCTTCCTTCTTCCTCTATCCAGAAACTTCTTAACATTTCCCGTTTCCTTCCTTTTCTTCCTCCTTTTCTTTGTTGCCCTTTCCCTTTCTCCTTTCTTTTCCCTGTTCCCTCTCAAAGCTGGTCATGTGCAATCCTCCAGCCGTAGATTCCCCAAGAGCTGGGATGTCAGCCACATATTTATCATGCTCAACTCCGCACGGGGTGACTGCTGTTTCTAGCTTACTTTGTTGTTTTCCTTATTATTTCTGGAGTAGTTGGATATACGTTTAACTCCATGGTATAGCCAAGACAGCCGTGTTGTGCTTTTAGCTTCGAGCTAACTGGAATATGGAGTTTAGAAAGAATGCAGACAAAGTGGGCAAGACGAAGCATGTCGCCATCTCAGATGAACTGGAAAGAAAGAGGAAGTAACATGATGATTAGCTGCTGAGAGATGTTGCAGGTAAAGGACGGTGTGTAAAGTCTTTCTCTTCCCCCTCCTCCCTGACCTTTCAGACACTTACATAATACAGGTCTACATAGTACCTAATTAACAGTGAGGTTCTTCCCACGTGTGGCATTTCAATCGGCTTACCAGTTTTTTCCTTTCTTTCTCTGCTTTTTTTAATGTTCAGATTCATCCCGTGAACCTATCACTCTAGTCAGAATAGTGGCTAGACCTAAATCAAAATAAATCTCTAGGAATTTGGTTTACAAATGTGTAATGGCGCTGCCTTCTGATCTAGCAGTGCCAATGTGATGAGACTGACCTTTGTTCCCCATCAACAGAACTTCCTCCTATGGTTTACCCTGGGTCAAGCACTGTGTGGTCAATATGGCAAAAACTACTCTCCTTCCACATTTCCAGGTGGCCTCAGTGACAACATTATCTGTACCTTAGATAGAAGATCCAGATTCAGCTCTGCATGAATTTAGCAAAAGTTACCCAGGGTGACATCCTATGCTGTGTCTTGGCCAGGTCGGGGTCAGAGATGTTTAGCTAGAGAAAGGTGGGTAGATCTTAGTTTTGTGAGAGTCTGGAGACTCTCTCTAAAGTTCAGTCTTGGTTCTCTTCAACGGCAAATGAGAAGTATCTGCATCTCAGACCTAACTGTGGAGCCCCTGTACAGTCTGATGGCTTGTTAAAGCCACGGTACTGCATATCTGCTGCATCTTTCAGTAGGTGTTAGTGGACTGTATTCTGCACAACAAGCATGCCTTCAGTTGTCTAGTCTGCCTTTAGATCCTTTTAGCATACTGTGGGGTGGGGGTGGATCTGGGGGCGAGATAAACATTGAAGTTCATTAAAAGGTATGGACCTTAATTTTTTTTTACGTTCTTGCAGCAATCCTCAAGCATGTAGTTGTCTACCTCAAATTCAGGATATGGATGAAAACCTGAAATTAGCCACCGAACCCTTATAGGAGTTAATCTGATTTCCCCCTGGATTTAGGCAGAGAATGTTATTGATTTACTGAAAACAGCTGAGAGGCAGGAAAAGCCAGGAGGAAGGAAGAAGTGGGGCAAGATAGAAGGCCGAACACACAAGCTTAGGGTTCAGAAGCATGTGTTAAAGTTCTCCAACGCTATCACCATGAGACTTGTCAACAGTTCTCATGTCTTCTCAATATTTTCTTAGATTTGGAGCTATGAAAACACTTTGGGATTCCAGTTCTATCACACTGGGTCTCATCATAAATTGCATTTATAACTTATTTCTGGTTTATTCACAAATAAGAAAACATGTTGGTTTCTGTTTTCCAAAAGGTAGGGGAAAGATTTACATTAGCAGGTGGACTGTAACTTGATTTCAGCAGGGAATGTATAAGTGAATGTGGACAATGGCTTTGCCGCTGTGTGGTGTGCTTGTGTGGTATAAAGGTGTATATATAGTTAATGGATTCAAGTCTGAATTTCTACCCTTACGCTGTTTTAAGCAAAGTATCTATTTAAACCTCTACTTCCCAGAGATAAACAAACAGGAGATTGAAATAATCTATAAACTGGTGAGTGATGGCAGTTTCTGTGGACACCAGCTATGTGCCTTAGCTTTCGTATCCTTGGTAATAATCACATATTTCCTCTCATCTAATGGTCTTACCCAGCTTCCTGGTTAAAAAAAAAAAATACCCCACAGACACCAGCAAATGACCATGACTGGCTCCCTTTAGAGCAGGTGTATGGACAGAACTTCAAAGAAGGATCATTTCTCCAAGGAAATATAAAAGTGTGATGAGAGCAGTATCATTTTGTCAGAAATGCCTGGGCTCTAACGCAGGAAGAGAGCCATAGATGCCCCCAGTGCCAAATGGTTTTCAACCCGTTCCTATTCCAAAGTGTGTGGTTCTCATTAGGAGGTAGAAATTGAGCAATCATTTACCATGAGGCATTTTAGAAAAGGATGCGTATGTCTGTGTAAGCAGAGAGATGTATTATAGCAACATGGAAGGATAGGGAGGGAAGCCTACCACTACAGACGTGAGGCTTTGTCTTGGAGTAGGCAAAAGACACTGCCCTGTAGCAATGTGTGACCTGAGTCCCAGGAAGATCTTAATGAGTACGAGTGGCTTTCTTGATAAACTAAGGTCAGGCTGAGGAAAGAGAAGGGGTAAATTTTGGGGGTTATTTGAGGTCACATGGGAGCATTAGAGATTCTTGGGAATATCAGAGTTAGCCTGAGGGAGAGGAAGGACACTTTCTCCATCTAAGGGCAAGTGATGGCTAAGTGCAGAGCAATCTCCTAGATCAGTGGTGCCCAACTGCTGTGACCCTTTAATACAGTTTCTCATGCTGTGGGGACCCCCCCACCCCCCGCCAACCACAACATTATTTCATTGCTACTTCACAGCCACTGCCTTTGCTACTGTCAGGAAACGTAATGTAAATATCAGAGGTTCAAGATACCTGACATGTGACCTCTGAAGGGATCTTGATCCACAGGTTGAGAACCACTGTCCTAGACGGGTGTGCAGCTTGTGCTTGGAAGAGAAGTGGTGTGATTGACAGAGATGGTGGGATAGAGGAGGAGATTGGGAGAGGGAGGCAGAGACAGACGGCCAGAGGGAGAGAGAGAGGGAGAGAGGGAGAGAGAGAGAGAGAGAGAGAGAGAGAGAGAGAGAGAGAGAGAGAGCACACTATGTGTTTCTAGTTCCATACAGCTCCTAATCTGCCTCTCCACCCTGGCTCTCCAGATAGCATCATCCTGAGGAGTTGCAGGTATGTTTCGCAGGAGACGATTGTTAAGATTGCAAATGAGAAGTCTTGGATTCTAAATTCTAACTTACTCCTTGTGTGATTGTTTCTCTGAGCCTCTCACATTTTAGAGAATTAAATGAAATTTACCCGGTGGGGGTGAGAAATAAAGATTTTTTTTTTCCCTTCACCAACCCAGAGTGGAAGAACTACCCTGTGTCTATAGAAACCCGCTTCTCCCCCTCACTCTGGGGAATACCTGGGATTGTTTTATTGAGGAAAACTGTTCGAAAATGTTCGGTCAGTACTGAGAAGAAGGTCTCTCCGAAGCTTCCTTTCAGCCCCTTACAGGTTATTAAAGTGTGTTACCTGCTCACACGGCAGGCAATTCACCTCTCGCTAGCCTTCTGGCCTGGACGAACGTGGCTTTGGGTAATGCGAGAAAACAGGCTAAATATGTATTGAGTCCCCGAAAACAAATGCCTCCCACAGTCAGCTTTAAGAAGGTGACTCTGACTGTATCCGTGGCCAGGTCTGGCTAACATGGAAACACTGGCTGTGGAGACTAGATGGAGGCCATTTCACTCTGCTGAAAAGAGAATGTTGCAAAATCACCCAGCAAGTATGTCAAACCTTTCTTAACGGGCTTTCTGAACTCATATCCTTAGGCTAGGAGGAGGCTGGCAGGCGCCGTCCCAGCCCCTGCCCAAGGATGGTGCCAATATGCTTGCCTCCAGCTGGGAAGGCAGAGCTGTCTGCCCTTTGGTGGGTGCCCCCAGACCTCTATAGATTTGGCTGTGACCTCCAGTCAACTCCCAGGGAACGCTCCTCTCACCGGAAGTGCTACTGCAGAATACATATCCAGTGTCCCCTGATCCCCACCTGCCAGGCAGGGTGGACCCACTGGTTGGTCTTCAGAGTAGGTAGAAAGCAGACAGCCCACCTGCTTAATATCTGCATCTGCGGGTGAGGCCAGGGAAGAATGCGCCGCTCCCAGCCTCGGCTCAGGTAATTAATCCCCACAACTGACAGGTGGCAACAGGCTGCCCTTTGGCTGGGGCTGTCAGGAAAAGTGCTGGAAGGAAAGATTTTTTTTTCAGACTATCAAGAGCACAATTCGTACATGTCTGGCAGCTAGACTACTGTGGCAGGAAGAGAGGTGGGGAGAAGGGATCCCTGCCAGGTGGCTGTGGGGCCGGTGTGGGGATTCGCTCCAGCCTGACCCTTCCTATAGTTCCAGTAGAGTATGGTGGCCTGAGATCTGCCTATGAGCTCAGTTCCAAAGTCTGTCTTCTTTGCTGTAGATAGAGTTTGAAAGTACAACAACTCAAGAAGTTGGGATCCAAAGTGATCTTGCCCGTATGATTCAGCAAGTCAGTGGGAAGGTAGAGACTTTGTGCTCTTGACTTCCTGTTCCTAATTCCAGAAAGGAAAAGAGAAAAGTATGGCTTGAATCACCTAGGAGCATAAGTAGTTACTTCTTGATGGATTTGTTTGTTTTTGTTTTCTTTGTGGGGCAGGGAGGGCAAGTTTAAGAAAGGCTTTCTCTGTGTAGCCTTGACTGTCGTCCTGGAACTCACTCTGGTAGACCGGGTTTACCCCAAACTTACAGAGATTCACCTGTCTCTCCCTCCACTTCTGGAATTAGCGGTGTATGCCACCACTGACCAATCCCAGCGCTCCGGATTCTGTGAGTTTGAGGCCAGCCTGATCTACAGAGTGATTCCAAGAACATCCAGGGCTGCATAGATATTTGGGGTTTTAACAAACTTCTGATACTTACTCCCCCTTTGCTCTTTTTCCTTCTGGTATTTTGGTAAACTGTGCACCATGAAACACTCAACATCTTTAATTTTGTTTAGACCGTTAAAATTTATTCCTGGATATGTATGTTGTACTGTTTCTCCAATGGGTTTTTAGGGAATGTAACCCATAGTTTAATGTATGTTAGCTCATGCTCTCTTGTTATTCAATATGATCTTCTCAGATCAAGCCTGTTTGTCTCTCTGAATGCAGTTCCTTTGTATGTTAGGAAACCAAATGTTTGGATTAATTTCCCAAAACTCCCTGATGATAACTTATAGCTCATCATACATGTACCTTTCTTGTATTTCATTCTTCTGTGAGAATCTCTCTGCTATTGTGACAAATGCCAGCTCTTTATTTTGTCCTCCCTCAACCCTGCATGTGTTGTGTGGCTTTTTCTGTGTTAATTTCAATTATGATTTTATCACATTCTTACCATTATAAAGGCCAATTAAATATGGCTGTTCTCAAGGATGTAGGTTTAAAAAGGGAAAAACTAATTGGTCACTGAGTGCTTCAAGATCGCACCAAAACAGTTGAAGACAGCCTTCAAATTGGACTATTAAGGGCTCATGTATGATGCATGGCTGTGGCTGCTTCTGACACTTGCCTGTTTTTCTTGTGGTAAGCTTTGGGGTATTTGAGGCACTAGTGAACACATTTCACCTCTTTGATTCTTTTGGGTCTTTTCAAAGGGGAACCATGAACCAGAAGTTCATCTTACATTTCCTCTTAGTGAAGGGGAGTTATCCTTTGGGTTATTGTAAATTCTGATGATTTTCTTTCTTAATTTTAAATCAACCCAAATCTACTCATAGCACGTGGAATAAAATAATCTCTTTATTGATGCTTTTAGTTATGCATTAGATTTCTTCCCCTTTTCTTCAGACCCAGATATGTTCTTTGGGTGGGTGATTTGCTCCAAATGTTATTAAGGCAAGGTTACATTTTTTGTGTAGGTTGCCTCCAATGGGTCATGATATATGTGACATTACATTCAAAGAGAATATTAGAATATGTCCTTGTAGTAAAATACCATGGCAGATGTAGGTTGATCTAGAATGAAGACTCTAGGATAGTTTGGACATTGCACATTTGCTCCATTAAGAAGAAGAAACATGGCCAAGCGGGTTATACACTTATTGGTTAATCCTTGCACGGAATTCATTCCACCTATATTGTATTTTTTTCCTAAAAATAAGGAAAGAGTTAGTTTATCATTTGTTTTGTGGTGTTTGGTTGTAGTGGGAGGGAAGGTCTGAGCTGTGTCTGCAGAAAGGGAGCTGCTAAGAGTGCATGCAGGTGTGTGCTGAGATTAGCTGGCATCTCCATGGGGAACTGAATTACCAGTCTAGCAGCCAAGAGTGCGTAATATAGAATGTCACTGAGGCAGGTGCTGGCAGTGGGGTCCTCACCACCGGAATGCCTTTCTGGTCCTCCCTTCTATTTGCAACATATTATTAAGCAAAGGAGCTGAATCTGCCCTTGTTTCACCAAATCCCTTTGAATAATTTTATTTGAACATGATATTTGGCTTTAAGCAGATCCTCTCTCTATATGCCAAACCTGTCCCCCTCTTTCCCCAAACAAAACAAAACTTTCTGCAAAGCTTCCTTTACGATGTGGTCGGGGATATTGTATAGCATGAGAGAATTTAACTCAGTCACCAGCTATCCAGCTCTCTGCTTCCCAGGCCACTGAAGAAATAATTTTTCATGTTGATATTTAAATTCTAATGATTGCCTATGGGGAACTTGGTTGAGCCCTAATGTGAAATTAGGCTCTTCATTCTTGGCCAAGAGCTGATGCATCTTTAGCACGAACAGAAATTAGAATCACATATACCGACACGTACATCTGTATGCATGCTGTTTCCTAGTCTTTCTGTGTGTCTAAAGTGATTTTTGCCAGCATTTTATCTCATGTTTAAAGGTCACCGGGGCAGTGTGACGCTGAAAACAATGTTTCTCTGAGGTTCCTCACCAATGATAACAAATTCAAAGTAAAGTATCCTCTGACAGCCCTGTCCAAACCATAGCCTACCGAAAATTATAATGTCCTTAAAATATTGCACTATTATTTTAAAAACATTTTGTAACCACTTGTACAGGTCTCAGGCATGAATTTTGTACATGAGGTTATATTGCCCTAAATGTCAGAAAGTTGTTGTCCATGGGGTGGTAAGATAGCTCAGTGGGTAAAGACATCCCCCGCTTAAATTCTGACCTACGTTAGTCCCCTAAATCCATGCTAAGGAGAAAGGAGAAAACTAACCCCAAAAGGTTGTCCTCTGACTTGCAGGTGTATAATGTAGGACAATGAGCTGAGTCCCATCCACACATCATAAACACAATATAATAATAAAATTTGGACATTCCTGCAAGATCATCTCACTAAGGACTCTCAGTTTTCCATGTGGGCGATTAATTCAAACTCTTGGGGATATGGAGTTTTCTGCACCTGCATAGGTTGTCACATGTTCTCGACTTCTTTGGAGAAGTCAATTATTTCTACCTTTCGGAAGAATGTCCATTCTTCCTTTCGCCCCTATCTTCTCCATCATAGCATTTGGTTGCCTGGTTTCACGTTAAGGCTTTCCTAGAGAGCTACGCCTTCACTTGCTGCCTCGCCTAAGTGTGCAAAAGGATCAGCAGAGAGCAGCTGACTCATCCCAAGAGCCAGGGAGTAGCTTGTTCAGCGAGCGGTAGACATTTTAGGTTACAGTTACTTTTGACTCCAGTTTGAAAATGGGCTTACGTTTAGGGAATAAGAGTGCGATTCCCAGAAAAGCCAAGAGCAGGTACGTGCCACCAAAGCAAATGTCAGTATCCTTGGAGACCTTCTGAAAGTTGATGATGTTTCTAAAATATGACCTCTCAGCAACCTGCTAGCTTCTGTGGTCATGTGCTTTTGTAACTCTGTGTTGATTTAAATTCACTGTTATCTAACAGCAGTTCAACCCTGGGCCTCTATTCTAAAGCTGGGTGGTACTCATTGATGACCAATGGTCTGCAAGCCAAAGTCTGCCTGACAAGGTCTTCTCTTAGGAGCTTCCTCTTCTTATGTTTAAATCCAGTAGCTAGACCCAATGATCTAATCGTCTTGCTTAAGACTTCCAGAGCTGACCCCCGAAGAAAACCTTAGAAAAGTTATCTGAAGCTCAAAGTGTCTTGAAATAGGGTGTCTGAGTGGTGGAGACAGAATTGGGGTCTGACCTTAAAAATGCCATGCTGCTTTTCCTGTGGAAACTCTGTAACTCGAATATGGTATGTAAATCCCTTGCAAAAATGGGGACATCTGAATCTACTTCCTGATGGCCTGGGTTAGCCTTGGAATGCCTTCATATCTTCCAGATGGAATGCTCCGTCATTTGTCATTTGTACTTTTGCTATGTTTGTCCTTCTCTCAGAACTTGTATTAAAGTTGTAGAACTAATTTAGTGCCCATGTTTCCTTTAAGCCAACTCCTTGATGGAAATGGGCATCGCTACAAGACTGTCACTGGTGTAGAGAATGTGTTTAATACATATTTTTTGAATTAATAGATGAGCATTACCTCTCTGGCTATTTTATATCTGAAAATTAAAGGGAGAAGAAGGTTTGGACAAAACACTATAATATTTCCTCTGGGCTCTGGCATATTCTGTGTTCTGTGGCTTCTGAAATCATAGGTCTGTCATAATTTTACAGGGTAATGATTCTCATCCTACCTTTACAGAAGGAAAATATAAATTAGGGAGCTAGAGACTTAGCTCATTGAAAAGCACAAGTCACTGGATTTTATCCTCAGCACACAGACACATATACACACACACACAACATATATATATATATATATATATATATATGTAAATATATATACATATATATGTAGTATATAATACAAATAATAACATAATATAAATCTTAACATATTAACATATCTATAATTAATTTAATAATATATAGTGTGTGTTAATCATTTTAGCTATAACTGTGACTAAATGCCAGAAACATTTTTAAAAAGGAATGATTAATCCATGGTTTCAGAGGTTGCCCTCAGTTACGACAGGTAGTGCTGTAGAACCTCTCGCACTACCTTGGGCAGGGAACAGCAGATAGATGATAGGAAATGGCCTGGGTGAGACACAGCCCCAGTGACCTACTTCTTACAAATGGATCCTGCCTTGCACAGTGCCACGTCTCCCAATGGTCTCTTCAAGTGCCTCAGCACATTAAGCTTTCTTTAGACCAGAGCCTTCTTATTCTAATGGTGTTTAGCAATGTCCTCTCAAGCAGCTGAGGTGTGAGTGACTAATCCAGAAATTTCTTAATCAAGTCAAATCAACAATTAAAATTAAGCATCATAATTAAGATTTATGGTTGCTTATTTTTGGACAGAGTCCTTGTATATCCCCGTGGGGTCTTAAACTTGCCACCCACCTGCTTCTACTTCCTCAGAGTCGGAAATAGAATTGTTTATCACTTAGCTCAGCCAGAAACTGTAAACATTAAGAACAGAAAAGGCAAGTGACTTAAGATACCCATGTAGCTTCCAACATTTTAGCGTTTTATGTTGCTTCACGTTTTTCACAAAGTACCACTTTATACAGTAAAGGTTTCCCCTTCTATATCATATCATATCTGGTTCTCCTCTCCCCTTTCCATTGCTAACTGAATGAGCGATGCTTATGTATAGGAGCATGGAAGGATCTGCTTGAATAAGTAGTGATTACTGGGACGAGGACTAGGTTTCCAGATGCATTTTAATCAGCTCCATGGACACGTTTGCTCATGGCTTGAATGTAGGTGGGTTGGGGGGAGGAAAATGCAGTCAGAGAAGGTAGATAAGAAAATGTCCTCATTGGGAGATTGTAAAGAAAAAGTTGACACCCAACAGCAGCTATTCAGACTGTAAGGATCAAGAACCAAAACTGGGGCAGTGAAAGAAGGGAGAAGGTGGATAGATGGGAGATGATGTTTGAACTAAGCACAGTACAGTCCTCTTGTGTCCTTCATAAAAGGAACGCACAGAGCATCAGGAAATGTTAGTTATAACAAAAGATGCTTGCAAAAACAATGTCAGTTGCTTATGTCACCTCTTTCTAATTTCAAGCTGAATGCATGAGCTGACTTTGACATAGGGCTCCTGATTCTCAGTAATCAACCAAGACCTGGCTCAGCCTATGGGGTCAGCGACAAATAGAGGAGAGGTAGGTTTAATTCTAGTTGAATAAAATAAAATAACATAAGGCAGCACTGGAGTTAAGAAAGCCGTCTTGTGAAAGAGAAAAGGATCCAGTTCCAAAGCCAGGAAACAGACTCTTGTCTGACAAACAATTCTGGGCAACAATTACTGGATTAGAAGTCAAAAGACCAGCTTTAAGTCCTGCCTCTTCTGTTTATCCCATGTCTGTATGCAGTCGTGCAAGCTTTCACAAATAGAAAAACATAAAAGGAGACAGCAACATTAGCTCTGACTCTATCTTAGTGTATTCTTGGATGACAGTAAATACAAATTCTGAGTCAGAATTGGTTGGGTAAACCAAGCATTAACTAAATAGAATCAATGTAAAGAGTCAAAGAAAATATCTTAGGAACTCCAAAATAAGTATTTAGTAGAAGTATTTCTACTGGCTTCAGTAGAAATGAATAAAATACAGGCACTAAACGATTGGAGGAAAAATAATAAAGACAGGTCAACAGTCTGTTAAACAAGATGTAATGGTATAAGAAAGACATTATTTGAAATGCAGAAGAGTGAGATTAGTATGTGAGATAGAATACCACAGAACTCACTGTGGGAACCTTACCCACAGTGGAGAGCACAGAAGAGAGGCTCTCTCAAACAAATACAAACAAAAGGAAGAGATCTTCTCATATCTTGAGACAGACAATGAGGTGTGGATGAGAAAGAATAGTTGATGTTAATAAATGAGATAGAATAGAAGCAGAAGATTTATCACCATGTTTTTAAGTTAAGACATAGGCATAGTACATTAAATCAGAGATTTTTTATATGTTTAAGTTTATTTAAATGTTCATGTACAAAAAAAAACAAAAATAAGGAAAGAAAAGACAAAAAGATATCTCAAAGCCTAGTGGCAGGTCTCGCTGGCCTAAAGAATTATCCTTTGGTATAAGTAAGACTCTCTTTGCAGTTGACATGACTCCAAACTGCTAGAACTAATAAGTAAAGTTAGCAGGGTCCTGCAGGGTCAACACAGGAAAAATAAGTTATTTAAGCATAAATTCATCTCTCTACAATAAGTTGTATAGATAATTTACCCCAGTAGAGACAACTGGAGATCGGGAAATGGTAAGCAGCAGAAGCCCATTGCTAGATAAAATAGAATATGATATTTGCTAAGCCGTGCAAGGTTTTCAAAATTATCATTATAGGACATTGTGTAATATTCTTCCCATTTGGGTAGAATTCCACAAAGGTGAAGCTATAGTGAGCCAAAAGCACACAGACAATTTCTTGGGGCCAGGAGCTGGGGGACAGGGTAGTAACAGAGGCAAAGATTCTTTGGGAACAGATGGGAGCTATTCTCTATATGGAATGTGACTGATTATTTAACTCTCTACTCTTTCCGAAAGTCACCAATTAAACAGTTTAAAACTGCTACAATTTACAGAAAGTGGTAAAGCTGACTGAAGCAAAAGACATCTATGTGGGAAAAATTTTTAAATGAATAAATTAGGCTTTGGAGTTCAGAAACATCAAACCAGAGTTGAAGATCGGATTAGAGATTAATTTTGGAAATCCCAGAAACAAAGAATCGTGTTGAAAACACTGTGCTCAAACTGCAGTCTTTGCTGACATGAATCACCAAGGTGTTTAAAAATATTGACGTAAATCCACTTCCCAATTTTGCTATCTCGTACAAATGTGGGAAATGGGGAGAGACAAGAAGTCTGTGCGCTAAGGGATAAAGAAGGAGGCTAAGCTTGAGGGATTATTAATGCATGATGGGTTAGCGAGACTGAGTGTAGAACCAAAAGTCCTATGGAAAGCAAAGTGCCATCAGAACTCATTTGCGTGTAGTGAAGGAAACAGAGGGACAGAGTCTTCCCTTTGTGAAGAAGGGTCATCCTGGCAAGCCTCTGCCTTCCTACTCTTTCTGTTCTGTGAGCCTGGGGGTTAAACCAGATGCAGTCAACACAACCCGGTTGGGTCCTGGTCGGATAGTGTGATTTAGTCAGTAGGACACTCTCAGCAGCAGCACTGGAGACCACGGAAAGGTAGCATCCCAGATGCAGGGCTATCTGGAGATGTCTGTATTGCCCTGGCAACACAAAGAGGAGAGCAGATTGCTCCAGATGGGGAGCCGCACACTTGAATTGTGAGGATGAAGAGATGGTGGGCTTAAAGAGCTGGGTTGGAGAGTGTGGATCAGAAGCTGGAGAGATGGCAGGAGGGATGGCTTGGAGGCTTCCTGTGTGGTTAAGAGGATGTGTTGTTCTTGTAGCGGACCTGGATATTAGTTCTCAAAACCTTCATGGCATCACAACCTTCTGTAGCTCCTTTCAGGGGAATCGAACTGAGGGCTTCTTCTGAATTCTGCAGGTGGTACACTCATACACATAGAAAGATAAAAAAGGAAAGGAAGGAAGGAAGAGAGGAGAAAGAAGAAAAAAAGAGAGAGAAAGAGGCAGAGGCAGAGGAAGAGGGAGAGGGAGAGGGAGAAAGACAAAGTATTAGGCTGATGAAAACCCAGTAGGAAAGACCTGGACTATAGAAAGGTGAGAATTAGGTAGGACAGATTACAAAACCCCTTAAAGAGTCCTTAGCAAGCCACGTTAGAAGAGAATTGGTTACCCTTGCATTCCTCAGAGCCAGATGGCCAACAGTACTGACAGCCCAGGTAGCCTTCCTCCTAGCCCAGTGTCTTTTCAAAACTTGCTTTCTTTGTGCAAGTACAAGTCAATGAAAAATAACCTCTATGTTATTATCAGAAAATGACCCTTTTGAGTTCCAGGATAATGACACTGACAATTGTAATGTAAACATTTGAAAGTCATGTATGATGCAGCCCATTAGAAACAAGTAAAAGTATGTTTTCCCCCTTTCACACGAAAGTAGAAAGATGAGCTGCAGTTAAAGGAAAAGGACATGGAGCTATGCAAGGCCTGTGTATCCTCGGGCAAAGCTTTTCTTTGCCTTACATTTCTTATCTATTAAATAGATGATGATGAGGAGGAGGATGATGATGGTGATGATAGAGGTCTATTATCTCTTATCTGCAATTCTGAATTCAAATAGCTCTAAAAACCAAACATGGTTTTCTTTTGTTTTGATTTTCTAAAATTTTACGGCAATCATCTCTTGATTAAATCCAACCCAAATTCAGAGGCTCGGAAGTCACTCCCTGGTCAGTGCGGATGCTGACAGTTTCTGCAGAAATGTTGGCGTAGGTCCTGGAGGGCAGGCCTTACTCCTTGTGGCTGATGGTGTTCATGATAAACACTTCCTGAACTTTCTTCCCTTTGTAAGACCTAAAGAACTCCGGATACTGAATCCTCTGGCTCCAGGGCCTCAGATAAGAGACCAGTAATCCCTTCCTCATAGTTGGAGAGAAGATTCACTTTCTAATAACAATACTCATTATTGAAAGTCAGAAGCCAGATTGCCAACCTAGAATCCCAAGGGTCTGTGCTTGAGGAAGCCTTAACTCTGCCCTGCCTGCCTGTCTGCTGCTTTCCCTTCCTCCTCTTCTTCCCTCCCTCCCTCCTACCTTCCTTCTTTCCTTTCTTTCTCTTTCTTTTTTGAGGGGTTTGGTTTGGTTTTTGGTTTTCAGTTTAAACAATTGTATTATATATCCCAGGCCAGCTACAAACTCCTATGTACTCAAGAATGACTTTAAAGTCTTGATCTTCCTACCTGAGACTTCACATTCAGTTTCTATGGTGTTATGGAGTTCAACCAGGCAAGCAACTAACTCACTTGGACTCCAGCCCCTGAGCTTTTTTTATTATTTTTTGGTCACTTTTGTCTTTGTAGTTCGGTTTATAGTATACTAATTACTGCAGTGGATTGTCTCTCTTAGGATCCTGTCCTGTTCTGACTATTTATTCTTCTATTTTACAGTCCTTGCTTGTAAAGAGACTTTGGTTACCCTCCATTGTTAGCTGACAGATTTATTTATTTTTCCTGTTTTCTAAAGCTTGTTTTGTTTTCTGCAACACACGAAAGGATTACATAAAGTATTTCTTGCAACTAAAGCACAAATAGATATGCTAACTTCTTTGGCACTCCCCATGGACATGAGTTCCTAATATGCCCTAATACAATGTTTCTGTAAAGTCATCATTTAAGAACACAAGAGCAAAATTATTCATCTACATTTCACTCAGCATTTCCCAAGAAGAAACTTATTTCTGTGGTTGGTATTTTTTGGCACACTTCCTTGACTTCGAGCTATGAAAAACCTTCTTACTGTGTTTAATCCCTGACCTGTGGGCATGAAGGATTGATTTCGCAATACCATCCCAGCACTAAGAAATTTTAACTGAAAGTTTCATATGCCGAAATGGTCGGAAAAAAATGAAGTGTTATTTAAATAAATATTCTGTTTCAAAAGGAAGCAACACAGCATGTTTAAATGGGATTTTTTTTTTAAGTAGGTGTTGGCCTTGAGTCAGTTTAGGGCTGGGTCATATAAAAAAAAAAAAAAGGAATCTCTTTGTGGTTCGGGCTCTGTCCTTCTGCATCTTTCTCTCTGGGAGGATGGTGCTGCCAGCTTAGGCCCGCAACCTGCGGCCCTGTTTACCCTTGTTTGGCTATGTGTTACTAGGTGTCCACTCTTGGCTATGACTTCTAGTGCCTGGGTGGTTTTACCTCAGCACTAGAGTCAACAGGAATGCAGCCACGAGACATTGGCCCAGGGAGCCAGGGTGATAAGGTTTAACGTGCAAAGGGAATCAGAAAAGACAGCCTCTACTCTTGATTTCAAGGTAGCAAGAGGAGGCAATGCAGGATAGGGCTTTCCCTCTTAGATTGTTGGCATTTTCACCATAGTCTGCCAGTTCCAAACCAGCTCATCCTGAGAGGATGTACCCTCCCTGAAGAAAACTGAATATTAAGGAAAGACTTACTCACATGTGACTGGACAGATCTGGACAGCTGTACCAGCCTCCTTCAGAACCATGAGTGGCTGCTTCCTAATCCATTGGCCATTTGGGGGAGAAGGCCAAGTGCTTCCTTCTGGTTTCTGTGTGTGGTCTCTCACAGCAGAACCACACAGTAAGTCCAGAACTTAGCGGGAGCTCTTGTGGTGCAGCGTTTAGCTATGGATCTCAGACAAAAATCTCCTCAGTTTTTGCCAGATACCCCATCTTAAAAACAAGTTCCATAAACTCTAATTCCTAGGAATCTCTTATAAGGACAAGGGAAATTATAGTCATCTAACCAAAAAGCTTGAAACATTGTTTCCTGTTTATTTATAGGGTCCTCGTGAAGTTGTTCATGGGGCTATTATGTTCAATGATAATTTTATCCTAGAATTTCACAGTGTTTTCATCATATTCATTTCCCCTCCCCCAACTCCCCCAAGATGATCTACCCAACTTCCTATTCATTCTCTCTCTCTCTCTCTCTCTCTCTCTCTCTCTCTCTCTCTCTCTCTCTCTCTCTTTCTCTCTTGCTCATCCAGTAAATCCAATTTGTACAGTCCAAATGCACTTGAGTGTGCAGCCTACTCTGTAGCCCACCTACCAGAGGCCTCAACCTTCAAGAAAACTGACTCTTGTCCAACCCACCTTGGATCTTTTGACACGTATTACTTTTAAACCCTTTGCAGTTAAATCTCCTCGTCCTAAAGATAAGAAAAAGGCCAGGCATTGTGATACCAGGTTTTATGCCCAGCACTTGGAAGATAGAGTCAGACAGCTCTCTGTGAGTTTCAAGCTAGTCTGTCAGTGTGCTATACAGTGAGATCTTGTTTAAACAAACAAACAACAACAAAATACCAGACACACACACACACAGAGAGAGAGAGAGAGAGAGAGAGAGAGAGAGAGAGAGAGAATAATAATAGTAAAAATATACTCTATTTTGGAAACAAAATTTTATTTAAAGTGGCAAGAATTATCAATTTGATTAATAAATATAGTTTTCTATTATAAAGTTGCCACATGCCACACTTGTACTAGCCAGAACTTAGCCTGTGGCTAGAAGGGCTTTCAAAAGTGGTTGTGTTTTTCTTCTTCCAGTTTGAAGTAGCATCTTCTCATATTGGTTCTCTCTTTCTTCCTGTGACCCCCTCTCCTCTCTACGCAGTATTCCACCGAACTGAAGAAGCTCTACTGCCAGATTGCAAAGACCTGCCCCATCCAGATCAAGGTGATGACCCCACCCCCACAGGGCGCCGTCATTCGTGCCATGCCTGTCTACAAGAAAGCCGAGCATGTCACCGAGGTTGTGAAACGATGCCCTAACCACGAGCTGAGCCGAGAGTTCAATGAGGGTAAGAACAGCGGGGTTCTGGGAATCTGTTATTCTCCAATCAAGCTCTTTGATGGTAACGAGGCTGGTTCTGATTTCCGGCTAAAAATAATGGTAAATAAATTCATGGCTTTCACGGTAATTGAACTACTTATTAATTTCCTTTTCCAAGTGAAAGGATATAAACAGACTAGCATGGGGGTTGGTATGTCTATCACAGCCTTTGGCTTGGGTGCCTGCCTTTTCCAGAGCCATCTTTCAAGTTTAGAAGAATTGGAGGCAGGGGAAGACCAAAAGAAGGAGCGTGAAAGAATTGATGTAATGAACAAATGGAAAAGCAAAAGGAAGGGAAAAAAGAGAATAAAAATTGAGAAGTCAAACAATGGGTAAATTAAAAGAGAAAGCAAGTGGGTAATGGAAAGAAAGGCAGATGTCTGAGAGGGGTCTTAAGGACACCTTTATGTTGTGTGTCTGTGTGTCATCTATACCAAATCCAACAGCAGTGTTACAGAAGAGGGGAGAGCTTCTAAAGGTTAGAGTAGATTTTGCACGTTTCCATGAAGGGGACGAAAACAAAGAACACTAGAAGCAGAAAGTTGGAAGTGCAGGAAGGGTTGGGAGTTAAAATGACTCCCAGAAAATTCTGAAAGCATAAGTATTGGGAAGTAGTTGGAGGTGTGAATCTAGGACACTGACGAGACTGCATGAACTTTTCATGGGGGAGAGAGAATAAAGATTTTAAAGGTAAAAAATGCAACCAAACATCTCTGACCAATTTACACATTAATTTTCTAGTTTTGTCTGTATGGCTGCACGATCCACATGTTTGTGTCTTGCTTTGCACGTAACAGCATACCATAAAGAATATCAGACTTCATCCTCGGTTTGCGTAAATGTCAGAGTTCCATCAAAATGATAATATTTTTGGAGGTTTCCTTAATTTTTCACACAATATTGTTTTGATCAAAATAAACAGTGCTGTAGCGGATACGTTGGTAGTCTTAGACGCTCAGTTTTATCGAATAGTTTTCATAGACTGGAATTTCATAGCCAAAGGGTAAAGACACCTTTATGGCCCCTAAGTCTCAAAACACTTTCTTTTGGAATATTGCCAAATCTCACAATTTTCAGACTGTGCCTGGGCTTTTGTAAAACCTGCCTCTCTCTCTTCTTGTCTCTCACCTGGGCTTCTTTGAGCACAGTGAAGCCAGGAAATGTCTTATCTTTGTAACTAAAGCTGGGTCTAAAGGTGGATAGGAGAAAACAATAAAGGTAAGCAGTGCTCGCTGTCTCCTGGGATTCAGCTTGCTTCTCTCAGTGGTGGGGCCTGAACCCAGGGCCCCGTGTCTGGTGGGCGTGCGTTTTATCACTGTGTGATACGCTCAGCCAATTTCTTCTACTTCTCATTTAGTATTTTTGCCAAAGTCTTGGACCATATGCGTTTGCTTGTGTCCCATTTTGCAAGGAAACTAGAGGAATTCTATTCAGTAGGTGATGACAGAGCCTTGAGCAGCAGAGCATGGACCTATCACTTAGACACGGATCATCAATAAAGCCCTTTGGGTTGCTGTGAAGTATCTGGTGTCATCCATGGTAGACACTGGCCATGCCACACGGGGTGTCTTTGCTCAAGGATATGGGTTTCCTTTATGACACTGGGTGGCTTCTTAGTCCACTGTCATTTGTTTCCATGCTGATTCATTTTGTACTCTTGATTACTAGGGTGTGTAAACTAACTAGTATGTCCTTTCCTGACCCACAGGACAGATTGCCCCTCCCAGTCATCTGATTCGAGTAGAAGGGAACAGCCATGCCCAGTATGTAGAAGATCCTATCACAGGAAGGCAGAGTGTGCTGGTCCCTTATGAGCCACCACAGGTAAGCAGGCAAACAGGGCCGAGGCAGACCTGCAGCTGGGCTAGCAGGGCAGAGGACAGAGCACGTATTTGCTAACATGTGGGAATCTAGCACTTATCACTGTGCTTACCCTTGTCACCAAATACTTGCAAAACATTTTTTTAATATCTCTTGTTCCCATGTCACCCCCCTTAAAGATACTCAAGGTGGGACTGGAGAGATGGCTCAGCAGTTCAGAGAACTTGCTGCTTCTCCAAAGGGCCTTGGTTCTGTTTCCAACCCCATCCCAACACACGTGGTTCCTCACAACTGCCTGCAACTCCAGTTTCAGAGGACATGATGTCCTCTGCCCTGTGGGGACGCCATACACACATATTGCACACATATCACGCAAAATGCCCAAACACATAAAAAAGTGAATAACCTTCTTTCCAACATCTTGAATTTAAAAAGCACGGAGTTAACTTAGTAATGGGGCTCTCTCACCATGCTGCCCTCCTCAAAGCGGAAAATGATGCTTGCGAGGCAGTTTTATATGAAGCACGGTTTTCTCTAGATGACGGGGAATTGATAGTACATGTAAACCATGTTAGATGTGGTGGGTTTTTTTTTTTTTTTTTTTTTTTAATAGTAGATTGTAAATGGGAGAAGCGACAACACATTGTTTAGCTGAAGTTTGCCTGAACAGATGGTACATTTACAAACATGTGTGTGAGGCAGAATAGACCGGTGGAGCATACACAGTAGTCACAAGACTGCAGGAGTCACAAAGCTGGTCCGCTGGTGGTGCCTAGCTCGCTATGGGCTCTTTGGCATGTGCCTCACCGTCTCTGGGCTTCACAGGCCTTGTGTATAAAATGAACAATTTAGATGATTTAATTCTGAGGGCGTTCTAGCTCTAGGATCTGCCTCATGGAAATGTACGTTCAAACCTATATAATACTGCTTTATCTTCAAAAAGAAAATATCCCTGGAGAATTGCTGCTAATTTGGGCACTTTATCAAAACAAAAAACAAACAAACAAAACAAACAAACAAACAAAAAAATCCCCTCTCCTTTTCCAGAGAGATCTGCGAGGTATAGACTGAAGTGAGTAATTTGAGAGAGGTTGTGAAAGAATCAGGGTCAAAGAGCAACGAGCCAGTGTGCTTCCTGTGTTAGAAACATTAGTTTGAAGCTTTCTAGAAAGCAAGACAAAGAGAGCTCTCCAGGGGATTTTACCATATCCCTTCCTAGAAGGAAACATTTGCCATTTGAAGCGGAGTTCTAGAGGGCAGAGCTGAGGGCAAAAGCATCAGGGCATGCCATGTCACATGTTATAGCATATGTGGACATGCGTGTTTCTTCTTCTCCTGCCTCAGGTTGGCACCGAATTCACAACAGTCCTGTACAATTTCATGTGCAACAGCAGCTGTGTCGGAGGAATGAACCGCCGTCCAATTCTAATCATCGTTACTCTGGAAACCAGAGAGTAAGTGACTGGGAGCAAACCGAACGAACTCATAAACAGCCAGAGGTTGAGGACCAAGTAGAATCCTTTTTTTTTTTTTTTTCCCACTACCTTTGCTGTAGAAAGAAAAACCCCAGATTTAGTGCTTTGAGCTGCAAATCCACTGTAAACACAAAGAGATCTGAGAAAGTGGAGACGGGGAAGGGGGAGGTGACCAGAGGAGGGGGCCCAAAAGAGCCAAGAGGGGCATGCCAGTCACTTCAGACCGAAATTCTTGACGTTTGACTGGAATTGTTTCGGATAGACGGTGTTTGTTTTCGCGTGGCCCCAAGGCATTTAACAGTTTCCTTGAGCAGTCTGAGTTGCTGGAGGGGGATTTTATCCAAGGACATCCCCTGGCTTAACTCAAGTTTCCTTCAAAATATGTAGCTAAATACAGCTGTTCAGCTAATGGCTTGGAGGTTCTTTGCAAGAGAAATGGAATGTTCTTTATTCACATTGCTTGTGGCACACAAACACTTTCTGGTTCTGCCTGGCGCTTTTGGGTGCTTGCTCTGAACAGCTATGCTGAAGGGTATGTGGGGGGGCAGGGGTGGCGGTGCGCAGAAGACGGTCAGCATAAGGAAAAATTAGTGGGAGAACTCCAGGGGACTGTAACACCGGTCACTTTAACCTGTTATTCCTCATTAATTTCCAGTGGGCAAGTCCTGGGCCGACGGTGCTTTGAGGCCCGGATCTGTGCTTGCCCAGGAAGAGACCGGAAGGCCGATGAAGACAGCATCAGAAAGCAGCAAGTATCAGACAGCGCAAAGAACGGCGATGGTACGAAGCGCCGTAAGTAGATGTAGAGGCCAGATGGGGCAGGGTAGAGTCGTCTCCAGATGTAGGACTCTGCAGATAATATTAGGAGGGCTGCGTGAGGAAATGCGTGATCACAGGTCACAGAGCAAGTAGGAGTATGGCTAGCAGAAGCGGACCCACTACAGTTTGCCTAAGCCACATCCTTCATCGGAGATCTCACTGTAAGATTCCCCAGAACCTGACTTCCAGGGCAACAGCACCACAGCTACACATTCTCAGGCCCGCTGCAGACTTGTTGCCTCAGAAACATCCAGTGTTTTGTTTTGTAAGCCCTCCACCTGGGTCGAATGGTACCTAAAGCTCCGGGCATCCATTTACCTTTCAGCTCTTAAGCATGAGGCTAAAATGGTACACTCTCCTGGGAACTCTAAGGAGCGGTACCCTCCGAGAACACATTTCCTTAGGCATAGTCCAGGGATGCACAGATGTGCTCTCGCTGAGCCTTGCAATCACAGTGTTGAACAGAATGAGGTCTTGTATTCCTTATCGTCTTTTCTAAAACTTGGATTCTAATTAATTGATTATTAATGGAGGTATTTCATGAAACGCAAAGTACAAAATTATAGAAACAGAGATGTTCCCGCCGGAAAAGGTTTGAGTGACCCATGGCGTATGCCTCCACCTCAGACACTCCACAGGGTCCTGAAGGCCATCTGGCTATAGCTACAAAACTCTGTTCCATGTGAGCTGCTGGTTTGTACAGAAATATTATTTTAGAAAGCATTATGCATTAACACAAACCTAGTGATACCACAAGTTTGTTTAGATTTAAAAAGAAAGAAAGAAAGAAAAAAAAAAGATTCCACTCCCTACCCCAGCCTGACCTGGAAATCTGGATCAGGCTGCAGGCATTCAGTTCAACATCAACTCTCTCCCTTTAGTGGTCCATGCTCTGGAATTTAAGGCATAAACCACCACACACAGTTTTTCAACAGGTATTTTGAAGCTTATGCCTTCTTTGATGACGAGGCCCTAATCTTATAATCTATTAGTATTCCGATGAATTAAAACTTGAATTGCTCTTTACAGGAGACCCTACCACCCCTGACTTCCAACTGTTGAATGTGATATGCTTTTGTGATTAGATTCCGTCTGACCCCTGATAATTCCTCACACAGCTCAAATGTGTCCTACGTACATATCCACATTCTAACTTCCCTTTTGCAGCGCTCATCCTATCTCGACTCCCCTATCCCTAGCGATTTGATGAATTATAGCAAGAACCGAATATCTGAATTTGGTGGGAAGATCATTCTCACACCCTGGATCCTGATTAATTAGAGATTCTAATTTAAAAATCTTAGTGATTTATCACTTGTTAATTCTGATATTTCCCGTTTTACTATTACTAACACAGTTCCTGTACCATGCACTTAACTTTCGGAAATGAAGACTCTAAACCATACATTTTTATATTAATTAATTAATTAATTTGTTTATTTATTTAGATCTCAAATGCTGCTCCCTTCCTCACGGAGTCCCTTCCCCCATTCCCCTTCCCTTTTCCTCTGTGAGGGTGGGATCCCCCCATCATGTCATATAAAGTCTCTGACAGATTAGGCACATCCTCTCCCACTGAAACATTTTCAAAAGCAAAAATACCAGCTTTTCTTTTCCTTAACAGCTTTTCATAGACACACGCAGGTAGTGAGCGTGTAGTCAGAATGCCCCTTCGTAGCCTAGATTCGCCTTTTTTTTAATAGCCTTTTCTAGCTCTCTTCAGCCTTCTTATATAAAAGCAATTAGCATCAATTAGATGGTACTTAGCACAATCATCCTTCATCTCACAGGTTGCTAGGCTGTTCGTATTTAGTATGTACCCTTAAATATCAGACTCGATACATCACTGCTTCAGTAACTCCCCAGCATGAAGCTCCTGTCTTCCTTCCTCCAGCTTTCCGTCAGAATACCCACGGAATCCAGATGACTTCCATCAAGAAACGGAGATCCCCAGATGATGAGCTGCTGTACCTACCAGTGAGTCATCCCCAGATTCTCACGGGTGCTCCATTTAGCCTGCCTTGAATGCGCATTTATTAGCCAGTCATCACCCAGTGACCTGAAGCAAGAGGGAAAGAACTCTCACACACTGGAGCTAGAACAACAAAGGAACCTAGATGACAACTTAGATGACGTAGGCTGCGAGCTTGTGAACAACAGCCGCATATTTCTCCCAGTGCTGAAAGCTGCAAGTCCTAGGTCAAGTTGCCCCTGGTCAGGTTCTGATGAGGGCCTTCTTCTGAAATGTTGCCGTCATCTGTGTATTGTCTTTCACCGGGCAAAAACCTCTCTGGCAATCTTTTACAACCACCCTCATCTCATCCACATGGCTCTACTCTCACAGCTTAAATGAGCCCCTAATACTTTGGAATGTAGGAGATTAACGTATGAAACATAGACAAGGAAACACATTCATTCCTAGTGGCAGAACGATGTATAAAATAAAGCAAAGAGATTTTCCTTTGCAAAACCAGAAGCTATCCTGTCCCTTTGGAACCTATTTATATTTTAGGATCAACTACTTCCTCTCCCATTCTGCCAAAGCTACCCTCATAATAGGACATTTTTTTTTTCAATCAAATATTTAAAGTTAATTCATATGTTGTTATTTGTGAGGAATAGAACTTTTGGAGACAGCTTTGCCATTCCTAAATTTTTGTCACACTTGAATCACAGAGTTGGTACTCCAGCAATTAGCTAGTCACCTTCTGGGGTGCTATTCGCCTTCTGGGGTGTACCCTGGCTATCTGATGCATGTCAACCACATGTAACAAGCAGTCAGTTTATAGCAATCAGCATCTCCTTCCTTTTAAGCATTAATCACTTCTATGTGCCGGGAACACTTGTCTTCTCTTAGGGAGTGTCACAAAGGAAGCTAAGCAAGGCAGAATCCACAGTCCTGTGTGTAGAGCCAGGAGGCTTGGCCCAGTTCTTACATAAGACGATCCTTTGCTTGCACAGGGTCATGGATGAACTCACTTTACTAGGCTATGGTTAGAGTTTGTTGAGTTCTTACTACCCTGGGTCTTTGCCGTCTGTACCGCCCATTGCTATTCTTCTCAGACTTTGTGAAATATTGGTGACCAGTGCCACCCAGGTGCCCTCCAAGCTGACAGAGGTGGCAGTGCCAGGAATAGTGGCTGTGCTAGTGCCCTGGGATTGGAGCTTAGGTCGCTCAGCAGGTTTGGGCGTGCATGCTTCCTTCTCGGCCTTCCCAGCCCTGGCCCCCAGGGAAATCTAACAGGGAATCAGGTGAGACTCTCCGTCTCCTTTCTAAAGCTCCATATAGAAACTGAATTGTGGCCTTCAGGTGAAACGTTGCTCCTGCTATACTATATGTTACAGAAATCCCAGTGTGTGACCAAAGGAGCGACTATGATGAACTAAAGCTAAAAGCAATGAAAAAGTAAACAAAATGGAGCTTATAGTATTTAAAAAACAAATAAACAATGAAGTCGATTCATGCTGTGTGACCAATAGGCTGGATCTCGAGCAATGGGAAGGATATAGTAGTTTTTACCATCAAAGCATTTACCTTCTCCTGAGGACATAGTTCCAAGGTAACGAAATCCACAGTAGAGCGAGGCTAAGGAAGCATGAGGGAAGGAACAAGCTTGGAGAGGAAAGGCTCTAAATTACGGTGGGCTTCTTGGAGACAGAAGAGAGCAAAGCTAACAACAGCAGCAGAGAATCTGGGCATGGTCCACCTCTTGTGCTCAGGCCAGTGATTAGGTACAGCACACAGGTGCCAAGGTCCAGATTATGTTGAACACTTACTCCTAGGGCCTCAACAGTTCTCCCGTGGGCTGCTGGCTTCATCCTAATCCAGCCTTCTCTTCCTTTTTAAAGCTTTAAGGAAGCTATCTTAAAAAGATAGGCACTCCTCCTGAAACCCTTTGTCATTCCAAAGATAGTGCATTTTTCATGATTGTTATGTTTTGTAAAATTGTAGCTGAAACTGAGTCATTGTTCTTAAGAGAAAGGTAGTACTGACCTCCTATGAATCTCTGGTCCCGGGGTGTCCATAGATGGATGGACAGCCTTGTTTTGTACATGTTTTGTTTAAAGGTGTCTTATTTAATATATGATGTATGTAGGTTTCTCTATTCTGAACTCACTGTCAACAGCATGCTAACTCATTTTTAGATAAGGTTTGTCTAATATAAGCATCTTCCCTGAATGGCACAATACTGCCTCCCTCTTCCCCTATAGAGACAGTAAGGGGCATTTTAGTTTAGAGCCCATTTAAGGCAACAAAGTAATCAACAGAAAACACAACAATAGAATGAACTATATGGCAGTAAGTTCAACTAAAAAAGAATATAAGTTCAAGGCATGAGAGCTGAAAGAGGGGCAGAACCTCTCCTTGTTCACCGTCAGCTGGGAACATGCAGTTGGCTGAACTCTCTGCCTGTGTGGCTACAACTGACCGAAAAGTACCAGCTCCGTTGACACTCACGTTACAAATATGTATTCGTGAGGAGGTGCATTTAACCACACAGAATCCTCCAACAATGAGAGTTGGCTGCCCGTCGGCGCCTCTGCAGCTCCTCATCTTCTCTGTTTTCCGGCTTCCCCGTAGGTGAGAGGCCGTGAGACTTATGAAATGCTGCTCAAGATCAAGGAGTCGCTCGAGCTCATGCAGTACCTCCCTCAGCACACGATCGAGACATACAGGCAGCAGCAGCAGCAGCAGCACCAACACCTACTTCAGAAACAGTGAGTGTGTCCCCGTCCTCTCAGAAGGCATGAACGAGCGTGACTGTCTGTCTTCATCAGCAGTAGGTTAACGGCAGACCCCATGAGGCTACATAACGGTTTAGACAAGCTGGTTTGGCTCTTTGTCCCGTTTTTCACCTCCTGCGTGTCTTGTAAACTGTCTCTGGGGGCGTTTCATTTGTGTTCTATTGAGCCCCAGACTCATACTAATCCTTACTAATGCTCTATTCTAACAATGCCTATTTTAAAAACTTCCACTCATCGCAGAGGATTGGTACATGTATCTCCAATCCCATTTGGGTACCACCTTAGATACAGAAATACCAAGGAGACAAGGATTCTGAAACCTAGCCCTGTTCCTTGAAGGCTGTCCCAGGGCAGAGCACAGGAATAGCAGGTTTCTAAGTTTTAGCACCTTTGCTCTAGACTGTCTTCCAGCAATAAACTTTCAAACAAATGGGAAAGACTTTGCAACCCTATTAGCATATGCATACAATCTATTCATATGTTAAGTTTTACTCTCCTACCTGAAGCTCTGATGATGTTAATTGTTTTGTGACTAAGGAGAAGAGAATAGCTCTTCTGAAAGGAGGGCAGATTGGCCAATCAGAGCCCTGTTTATTCTTAGCTTTTGGTGCTTAGTACAATCTCTTGGGAGTTTAATACATTGTATATTAGTACAGGTGTTGCCAGAGAGTCTCGGTAGATAAACGTCTATACGACAATTTTAATCCACTTGAGAAATTTCAAACACTCAACATTTCACCTTAAAAAGAAATGATATCAAAAACTACCTTGACTGAGAAAAGAGTGTTTTTTTTTTTTTTTAAAGATACAGTGGTAATTTATTCTAATAGTCATAAGCTTCGACTAAAGATAATGTTTAAAATAGAAATGCAAATAAATGGTCAATGATGGTTATTTTCAGATATTATCGTCTACTGCTATGAAAAGCATAGTGAAAAGGGCTCCTAACTCTTCTTTTTTAATCAACACCAACTTTGCTAAAGGAGTCTAGACTGCATCTCTAATAGTCACAGGCAACTTCCGAGTCATGAGGAGCAGAAGATTCAGAAGTGAGCATGCCCTCTTTTCAGCTCAAAGCTGTTGAGCATTGAAGATCCTGTTTGACAAGAAAAGTTCTTATCACATCTAACATGAAAGTTTTGCAACTGGTAGCTACCATTTGTACTGAAGGCCACTCATAAAAAGTAAATTGAGTGGTTTCTTGGGAACATCAGAACACACAGAATTCTCACTGCTGATCATAGGGATTCTTTTCCATATCTGACATCAATATTTGTTAGTATATTCAAGTATAGAATTGAGTTAGTTCATACAAAAGGGATCGAAGGAAAACAAAGTTGAAACATAGAAGACTGGGGGGAAGAGTTGTGAAGGAGTTCCATCCTCAGACAAGTAGGTCATAAATTACCTTCTGTTCCTTCTCACAAACTTCTGCCAACAGAACACCAGTAGGATTACATTACGTGTTAATGTGTTGTGTTGAGCTAGTTCTGAGACTTCAGCTCTGGACTTGGTTGTTCTGGTCAATGGAAATAACTGTCTAGCATAGGGACTGGTAAGCATCTTCGTTTTCCTGTGAACTGTGAGAATTACTTATTTTAGGCATCTTGGTACAGATGATCTCTTATAACTGGTCAGTTTTATGATTGTATCAGAACACTAGTAGATACTAAATGAATGACGGTGTCTGTCACGTATTTACCTTATTATGGAAACTGAACTTGTATTTTATATCATTTCCTCATATCATGATTGCTCTCTCCTCCATTTTTAAAAGTGGACAACCATTGGAAGCTCAGGAGCCACATTATACAGCTTGCCAACCACTCTTGCAGATAAATATGTAGTTCGTCTTCTAGTGTTCATTAAAACGAAATTTCTGTTTGCTAGGCCCATTGGAAAGCTAATATGCATATTCTAGAGAGAATATAAAATGTTCTGAAGTCAGTATCTGACAGCAGCCTTTAACTTAGACCTCTTTTTCTCCTGTGAAATCTAAACATTTCTGCTTAGATATCAAACGTTCATGGTGTTGCAACCCCTTTATTAGAGCACATTAAAAGACTTGACTTTAAAATGGAGATAAGAATATAGCTCCTTTTTCCAATAGTTTACAAACTTTTGAAATACTAAGAAAGCTTTGCAGGTTTCAGGATTGTATAAATTTATGTGGCCATTTGAGGAAGTTTGGTAAATTAAAGGAGAAAAGAAATAATCTACTGTATTTGTTTTACGGCCTTAATGAATAAACTGGCTTAATTCTGGTCAGGGGCTCATACTATCTGTGTTGGTAGAAGGAATGAGTAGATGAAAATACAGAACTCGTATCTCTGTCAGGAATTTTCCACAGGTAGTTGATTGATTGGCTTGAATTGCTCCAAGGGGAACTATTACTATTACTATTACTATTACTATTACTATTACTATTACTATTATCTATTCTTCATGGAGTAATCTATTCTACCTGAGAAAAAAAATGTATGGCTAAGGAGGTTGTGTTAGCAAAATACAAATTTTTAGGGACTCATTTAGAGTCGCTAAAAGTGAATAGTGTGGGTTTAGCTGCATAGCTCCCCAGGTGTTCATTTGAGTCAGTCGTGTGCATGGGTCTGAGTTGGTGTCTCACAGCTGTGTAGCTTGTGCATGGAAAGCTAACAGACTGCAAAATGAGACCTTAGCAAAATGCAGATGTTTCCTACAGTTATGCCTTTATACCATTACATATACACGGCTCCCCGATGATGGACATGAACCCATGCAAGTTCTCCAGTTGCTACAGTCTGTGGCTGAGATTGTCTTTCTCGGCTCTGTTGTTTTCATGCAAATCTCCGAGAGAAGGAATGAGTAGACAAAGAAAAATGGAAATCTAATTTCCTGGCAATCATTTGAAAAGAATAAATCAACTTAGAGAGCGCCTATAATAGCCTGTGATTTCCTTTCTACAACATCGTACTAATTTTATACTGGTACGGAGTCAAAAAAAATTTGTTTTTAAGAATAGAATGAAAATTGGTGGGAAAACAATATACTTCCTACATAGTGACAGTAATATATTTTCAGTCTAATTACTTCTTTAAGTTGCCCATTCTGTGCTTCCTCTCTGCTTGCCTTTCACTTGTGCATGGGTTTGTTTGTTTGTTTGTTTGTTTGTTTGTTTATAACCCTTCATAGTTACCTTCATGATCACAGGCTATATGGAGGCTAGATATTTAAATTTAGATATTTAAATTGAGTTGCTATGATTCAAGTCATTATAGACAGATACAGGCTTTACACTGTTTAAGAAGAAATTATATTTTCACTAGCATGTCCATACAGGTACAACTCTAGACAGTTATGTTTATTAAAGCTGGACTCTAATAGGAAGACAAATTGGATCTAAGTATTATTATTATTATTATTATTATTATTATTATTATATTTAAATTTCACTCTCTAGTTGTTCCATAGTTTTTACTGATACAGTGAAGTTATTTGACGTCTGTTTTAGCAATCCTTAATTTTTAGATTAAAGACCCATGTAGCTTGTATTTTTATTTGTTTGTTTTTCCCCTGTAATTCACCCTTTTTTGCCCCTTCTGTCCTCAGATCAGTGTGACTTTCTTATACTTTCTCCCAACCGTTGGTTTTCTCTGGGAAACTACATTTTGTTTTCTATGGCGTAGCTTCCATTTACTTAGAATACACCCCATGACACCCCGACACGCCCTTCTCCGATATGTCTTGATCACAGCTCCATAGTGAAAGAAGCCAGAGAGTGCTGGGTCTGAGCAGCATCTTCAAGACGGCTTCTAGCCCTCACACCTTGCTGGGAAACCAAGCAAGCCCACAAAGCAGCTGAGGCTAGACCACCTTTAGAACCAAAGCTCTTTGCCTGTCTCATCTGCTCCATCCTTAATTAAGCAATTGAGGCAATACAGGGACACTGCAGCTGGTGGCCAGTGGTGCAGCCAGTGCCCCTTCCCGTGGTGCTGCGGTGACCAGCTCGTTGATCTTCATTGTTCTCTCAATTTAAAGGCATTTCCTTACTGAGACTGTCTCCCCACGTCGGCTTCATGAATGTAAGGAGACAGTGACTTCAAGATTATTAATGAAACGTAGGAAAGAGAGCGTAAAGGACGCAGATATCCAAACTGATATGAATCCAAACTACACTTCTCAGATTGTAAGGTCACCCATTTTCAGGAAGTCGTCATCTCTATAGACTTGAGAAGACCAGCAACACCATGCAACCTGGCAATATCATGGCGCTCCTCCCGACAATGATAATCAGAATTGACACAGTGCTACTTTTGAACTTCACAGCAAGATTATTACATTATGGCATGTATTTCAGGACAGAGGTTTACTAGCTCTGAATTAGTGAAGGAGAAAAACCTTAAAGGTTCATTAAATTCTATTCAATCACTTTTCCAAATGAGCATATCTCCTTGTAGAACTGGCCTTGCTTCTAGGTCCGGAAGTTTGAACCCAGAGGGTGTATATAATCCTGCCTTCACCGGAGCACTGATCTGATCAGTTTGTGCTGACTATTTGAGACTTCGATATCAGAGACACTCCATCCAGGCTTTAACCTTCCAAGCAAAGAAAACTAAAAGCTGAAGCTCTCTTAGTAATAACTTGCTTCCCCCATGGTGTGCATGCAGGCAAATTTCATTATGAAGATACCAATTCTTGCTTATACACTAGACTGTGGATTGAGGGGGGAAAGTGCCTTTGTTCCTTTGAAGGTGCAAAACAAAAAGGATTCCAAAAGCCAGTCTGGGAAACAGTTCTCAAACAGTTCAGCGGGTTGCACAACCTTGCGCCAAATAAAAGGGCTTATTCTTGGCAACCCATGGCATAATTGATTTCTTAATTATGCAAAAGTTGCTTTCATAAGTTTGATATATGCATTTATAGGCCAAGTTTGTGACTGAGAGGATTAAGGTATTTACCACCTCGATCTGGGCACACACAAAATGCTCATTAATAGTTCTTTCCAGATGCATGATGACGCAGCTCCTAATACTGATAAGATCATATTTCTTCAGACTTCAGAGTTTGGCTAGACAGAGCAGTAATGAGGTATAATAATTGGGTCTGTGACATTTTTACAGAGGATCAAAGTTTATTCTTGTTTTTGTATTTCCTTTGTCAATTAATTGAGTCCAGTATCCCCATGCCAAGCCCTACACTGAACACTGGACCTGCCTGTCACCATAATCCTCAAGTGAGTCACCTTATGTTAAGAAATAGAGATGACTGGGCCCCCAACTAACTCTTATATGGAACCTGGGAGAGTGTATTTTGAGAAATATGATTCTGATGTAGAGTGCTGATTAGCGGCCCTTGCTTTGTCTTGCATCTTCTTTACATAACTTGAGAATAGAATATTCTGGATGGTTCTAAAAGGAGGATTTTTAAACTAAAGGATTTTTAAAAGAAATGGCTTTTCAGATGCTCTGCTCCATCTGCACTGTGATCATGAAGGTAGGAGAAGGGTGTGTTTCTGTGCTCATTTGATGTGGATTTGCGAGTCCTAAGCCTTCATTCTCTTTCTCTGGTTCCTCTCTACAGTCTCCTTTCAGCCTGCTTCAGGAATGAGCTTGTGGAGTCCCGGAGAGAAGCTCCGACACAGTCTGACGTCTTCTTTAGACATTCCAACCCCCCAAACCACTCAGTGTACCCATAGATCCCCGTCTCTGTGTTTGAGCGCGTGTGTTTGTTGTGTTTCCGTGTGTGTTGTGTGTGTACGCACACGTGTGTACATGTTTCCAGCCCTCACAAACAGGACTTGAAGACATTTTGGCTCAGAGACCCAGCTGCTCAAAGGCACACATCCACTAGTGAGAGAATCTTTGAAGGGACTCAAAATTTTGCAAAGGAAAGATGCTTTCTGCACACTCTGTATCTTTAGATCCTGCCTTGGATGGACAGGAACTGTGACTGTGCTTGTCTGTGAGCTTTCTACTGTTTTCCCAGGAGGGAGGGGGACCCACTGGGAAAGAGACATTACAATGTTTATTGGAACCCTTTTGTGTTACCTTCTGTTGTGTTTCTAAAACTCATAATAAAGCTTTTGAGCAGGTCTCAAACTTAAGATGTATTTTTAAGAAAATGAGGAAAAAACTTCTGTCATTGTCTGTGCCTAAGCAAGTTGTGTTGACCGAGTGACTTGGGCCTTTTGAATGCTGACGTTCTCTTCCTACATAAGGAGAAAGTTGACTTAGGCTCTACCAGGTCTGATCTTTGCCACTGTATGTTAACATCTGCTATGATAGCCTTCCTTGCATCAGGTCCTACTCCCCCATACTGTTGTTTAGGTGCCAAGGCTGGTAAGCTACTTTTGTGGTGTTAATACGAGATGAAACTACCCTAGAAATATTGCCCCAGGTATCTGCTTACCATGATTCAATGGTGGGAGAGTTCAAAGTCTCCTCACCAAATCTATGATTAATGGGTTTAATTGGAGCTGCTACTTCTCAACCTGCCTACCATAAAACCAACTGGAATCCTCATTACTGTCCATGTGCATAATCTGGGAGAGCTCCTCTCTGAGGAAATGATGTCTAAGCACAGAAGTATTAAAATCAATATGCCTAGCCTACAAATTACAGGCAGAGAACTAAACAGGTTCTCTTTCCTTTTAAAATAGTTTCCCAACTCAAAAGAACTGACCGAATCCCTGTTTCTTTCTTCAACATCCCTGACCCCTCCTGTGCCAACAAGGCCACCAGCTCTTCATTCTCTGTCACCAGCACAACAATTTCTTGTGATCGAGGCTGCTGCTTTGTGGATGTGTGGTTTTAATTTTCAATAAACTTTTGCATCTTGGTTTATCTTGTAGTTTTTGTTTCTGTCTCTCTTGCTTCCCCCAAGTAGAGTATATTCTCAGAACTTAAGGGCTGCAAGTGCTATATGTGGGTCTATGAAAGAAGAGAGAGAATGCAGTCACTGTGACCCTCTTCCTATTTTGTTTGGAATTTTGTTTAAGGTACTATATCCCAGGTTATCAGTCTGAAAGTTAGTTTACAATGCATTAATGAACCTCACACAGATTTTAGCCCTGTGACAGATTAAATCTTAGGGTGCCGAAAGACATCTGAACAAGTCTTCAGTTTTGTTTTAAAGCACCAAACTTAACTAAATTAAGTTTAAGCTAAGTCCCAGTTTCTTAGATAGTTAGGTCTATGTGCCATAGACTTTGGAAAATATTTGGCCAGAAATCTACAGTGGGACCAACATCCAAAGCTTCTGTTTTGTTTTAAATTTTTGTGTGTTTTGACCTTTGTATCATTGTAATCAATATTTCAAAGGAAGTTTTTTTAATGCAGCAAAGCATGTAACAGATAAAAACATAATACAGAAATATCTTGAAATGAGATTAAAGTGGATTAGTAAAGGAAGATGCCTTTGCTATAGTTCAGTTAGTAACTTTGAGTTGCAAGTACTTGGGGAAAGTACTTAGATTTTTTGGCATTCCTGTCAGAAATATTTTCTGCTTTAGCCTATTCTTATGTAAATTTCTCATATACTCATCATAGCCTTTATATGCGTGTTTATATTATGATGATTAAAATATTATGGTTGGCCTTTTAAAGAACTCTTGGTGCCCTTGGTCTTTGGAAGCAAGGTTAGCCAACATTCAGGCCACAGAGAGGTGGGCTATTGGGAAATACTAAGAAGAGGTATACTTCTTTTCTACATTGTTTTTTAACCTTCTTCATATTCAGGGTATCATTCCCCTTCAAAATTCCTTTTCCATTTCCACATTCAGCATTCTAGAAGTGGCTTGGAAAATACATTTGTCCAATGTGTCACCAAATTTCAGTTAAGAGTTTTAACTAGTATATTTGAAAAGAATTAAATCTAGCAAAAGGATCAAGTGTGCTTCTGGAAAGCCATGGACATAACCTGGAACTTATCACAAAGACTGCCTCTCCTGTCACAGCCATGAGAGGTAAAATCAAGTTGTCTAATTTCTAATTCCAGATCATTTAAAGGAACATCTTATTTTCAGCAGAGAATACAGAAGTTTATGGGTTTAGAGTTAGGATCTAAGAATGGCAGACTGGGAACAAACGAAGTTGGTGGTTGAGAATTCAAAAGCATGTTTAAGGACCTAGGTTCAATCTGCACCACTGAAAACCAAAAGGAAGAAAACAATAACAACAACAACAATGACAACAACAACAACAACAGCAACAGCAACAGCAGCAGCAGCAACAAAAGGCCTGTCACTTGGCTTTTCTAATAATACTTTCCCTCAAGACTAGAACTACAGGAGCCTTACCTGTTTGTATCTCTATGATACTCAGTTCCTAGCAAATTTTAATAAGTGTCTATAGAAATGCCCTCACATGGAAACTGTATTACATTTTTCTGCAAAGAACTGCTGTTACCACATTTTTGGTTATTTGTCCTTTGTTTGGGGTGAATGACAAGGACAGAGGGGACAAGTAAGGAAATCAATCAAAATGGCATAGCTTCTGTTTTCATTTTCCTTTTGTCTGCAAAATTTGGGGGACTGTTTACTGAAGGACCATGGCATTGCACTCGCTATGGCCAAGGAGTAGACTATTTTTCAGGACCTTTGAATGGGCTGTGACTTTATTCAGGATCATACTTTTTCCTAAGTGTGTGAGGGCTGCCCATTTTAGAGATTGGGGAGTTAGTAATGATCACGGTGCTGTGACCTTTGTCTTTGTGTCTGTAAAACTCACATTTGTGTTTTAGTGGGTGCCTTCAAGATTTATGGCCCTTTCAACCTCATCCTAAATCATTTTTATACTTATTCAAGTAAGAATCTTTGTCAACTTTGTTCACTTCTTCCTATAACTTCATATGCTGGTACCCTCCAACATATCAGATACCAGAGTGTATATTGACTATTTGGGGCCATAACGGAAGAGGAAAGATTCTAAGGTGTTTATAGGAAACCAGACAAGGTTGAGGACTCTCACATGATCTCCTTCAGACTTCACAGCCACCCCTGCAGAGCCTGAGGTTTGCCAGAGGAAAATGAGACTCAGGTGATACCTGCATCAAATCCAAATACGTTCATACGTTCAGATCACATCTAGCAAATATTTTGATAGGCTCCAAAATTTGCATTCCTTATCTGCTCATTGTTCCTGACCTCTCTTCCTAAAATTAAATTGATTATCATTAAAAATAATAGAGTAGCTAATAAGGTAGGGAAAAAAACAAAACAAAACAGTGACCACAGATGCAATCAAGGTTTCACAGCGTGTAGAAAACAGCAGTAGACTATGAAAGTCCATAGACAAAAGTAAAGTTTGTCAGTGTATTTTTATCTTCATGATTGTGGTTGTTAATGGTTAAAACTACTCTAATTATAGAGTTTGACTGTGTGTTCAACTGCTTGATGGAGAATATTCTGAATCTGGAATGTGAATGACTATCTTATATAGTCATATATCCTATAACATATTATCATATATCATAATAGCTACCTTCTCCTTGCCTAAGGGAGGGGTAGAAGCAGTAGCTGCTAGCACCACTCCCCACTACCTTTCTCTGTGTTTCCCTGGACTGAGATATGGACTTACAAATGCTTCTAGGTTGGTCTGAGTGTGCTGACTGCCCACTAGTTTCCTACACATTGGGGTATGGAGTTAGAGTGTCTTGGTAGCAGATAGATTCCTGTTAGGTGGTGGTTGCTCTTTGCCTACCTTGGCTTTTCACATTTACTTTAATACTTCAATAATTTCTTGATCTTGTATTCTTGTCATCCACCATCATCTTATTTCTAGGGGCATGTCACAAAATCAAGAGAAAAGAAAAGAAAAAAAATGGCTAGGTGCCATTTCTGTCCTTAACACATCCATCTGGCAACAGATACTAGGCATTTGAGCATATTATTCTCTTAGAGTTTCATATTTACTTCTTTTTCAAATGACAATAGCAATTTATTGAGCATGTGCTTCTATGTTGTGGCATGAAATACTCCAGAGGAATGGCAATTGTGCAAACATGGGTGGAAAACAGCCAGGTGACCTGCGGAGTTACATAACCAGGAGGATTTATTATATGATGCCTGACTGTACTACATAGGAAAGGCCAAGGAAAATCAATGTTAAAGCCTTGTTATAAAGTGGAGTAGCTTTCCACAGTCATTCTAATTCATGCAAACACACTATGGTGTGTAGTGCTTGTTTTACCCTGGCCAGCGTTCATCACTGATAAGATAGCAGGCTGTCTGTTTTCAGCAACCGTGGGGAATTTGGTACATCTTCAAAACCCACCGAAAGGACATGTAGGTAAAGCCATCATTTAAAATTGTAAATATTTGTCGAACATCACATTGCGTTTGTTTGTAACGTGCAGTTATTAATATCCCTCATACACACATATGGAACCAAAACTCGTATGCGAATTTAAACTTGTCTATTATTTTTTTTAAAAAAAAGGGAATATGGGTATTATAGAAAGAAGGCAAATCAGAGCAAAACAAAACATCTGGTTTGATGAATTCTGAAAGAGAACTTTTCCCACCACAGGTCAGACACATACTCAAAGCCAAATCTTCACCTATTACTCAAATGCTCTTCTCTACAGTTGGTCCTCATTATCTCCTTTCTAGTTTCAATTTCAGCCCTAGAAGGAAGGATTTTTATCCCTGTAGAACCTCTGTCATGTCTTAAAAATAAAAAAACATTAGATTTTTTTTATTTCCTGCTACTAACAGTGTAGTACATGCCTCAAGCATGCCCAACTGTGTCTATAGTTACATAGCTACATTTTTATATAAGTACTATATTTACACACACACACCACTCACACACACACACTCACATACACACATATACACACACATACACATACACAAACATGCACTCACACACACATACACACACACACACACTCACACACACACACACACACACACACACCACACTCACACACACACACCACACACACAACACACACACATACACACACATACACACACACTCACACACACACACACACACACACTCACACACACACACACACACACACACATACACTCACACACACTCACACAACACTCACACACACACTCACACACACACGCACACACACACATACACACACACACACACACTCACACACCCACACACACACACTCACACACACATGCACTCACACACACACACACACACACACACACACACACACACACACACACACACACACAGGACTTGTAGAAATTCATTCCCACAGTGGCTTGGGTTCTAAGGTTCTCCTATATAGAATAGTTGTTCACATGGCCTGTGTCCACATGGCTCCTGTACAGCTGAGGAAGGGTGTTTATACCTCGGGGCTTGCTGTGAGAGAGTAGAGTATGGTGTCAAATGCTTTCGATGACCGACTTTATCAGATATGTGCTGTGCACCCCAAATGGTTGGAAAGAAGTCTAGTGTCTTTCTGTACTTTATCAGCCTGTGTGCTTTGCTGGCTTCTTTCTCTCCTTGCCAGTTTTTAAGATTTATTTTAGTAGAAAATCAAGAGAGAGAAGATGGAAGGAACAATAGGAAAAAAAAAAGAAGTATGTAAATTTTCCCTTTCATAAATGAGATATTAAGTACTCTACTATATACAAGCTAGAAAATAGTGATCTCGTGATAGCTTTGGAGTCCCTTCCAGAAGGGAGAGGCTGGCACGGATGATAAACGAGTCTAGGCTATAAAAGGAGTATTTGGCTCAGCCATAGTTCTAATGCAGGACCTGTTGAAAGAGACTGTCCTGCTTTTCGGTGTCCCGTGTTGACCATCACTCCATGTTTGTATTCCTAGGACCTCGATGCAGTCTCAGTCTTCATACGGTAACAGCTCGCCACCTCTGAACAAAATGAACAGCATGAACAAGCTGCCGTCCGTGAGTCAGCTTATCAACCCACAGCAGCGCAACGCCCTGACTCCCACCACCATGCCTGAGGGCATGGGAGGCAACAGTAAGCACCTCCCTTCAGCTGCCAAAGAATGAACAGGGCTAAGACAGGAGAAGAGTGCTTTAGGGTGGCAAGGACACTCTCCCCTAAGCTAAGGACGGCAGACAGGGTACCCTGTGGGTAGAGGAGCCCAGAATTTGATGACTTGGCTTTCACAAATAACCCTTCATTGTTGAGTTATGGGGTTTCATCACAAAATACCCTAGTACAGGGAGATGTGAGGTTAGTAGGGATAAGGATCACTGAGACAAGAACAGTTCACTCCTACCAGCCTGGATGGCGGTACACCTCCGGCCTCCTCTGACACCATCTTAAAAATGTGTCGGCCATGTGGGAAGTAGCCGTGGTGTGCTAGACTGAAAGTGTCAGAAAATTGATTCTCATCTGGATTCTTGCAAAATTATCTGTGCAGCAGCAAGCAAGTCAGTCCTCTGCTCATATGCTAGGTCTCTAAAATGATCTTTTCACGGAGTTAGCATTTATGTATCTCTGGCTTGATGGCCTTACTTCATTTCACACACAGTCATAAGCAGGGAATCGATCTCTCAAATGGTTTCTCCTTTTCTCTTGCATACACAAGAATTCTTCATAGTAACTAAATGTGGGAATAGAAGACAGTGAAAAAACTGGATCTAAATAAGTGGGCAAAATTCGATACAAAGATCTTCTAGGAACAGGTTTACCTGATCTATTGTGAGTCTAGCAAAAGGGACAGAGACTTGAATGAAGCAAAGAATAGTAAGGACCCAGGATTAATAGCGTTTTCAGGGATGGAGAAAATGGAACACTATTTAGGTCCTAGAATCTCCACTGGATGAAAAACCTAGGAACTACCATCTGGTCCTTCAAAATCCCTATTTGTTGTGACCAAACCTTATGATTTATTTTTCTCTGGAAAACGCAGTCTATCTAAAAGAAGCTAAGTGAGTCTGAGATCTTCTGTTGTCCAGCAGACCAAGTTCATTTTCAGTGTAATAGCGTGACAACAGACACTTTACCACAGGAATTTATAACAGATATCATAGTGATAACACACCCGAGGTCCCAGACCTGACAGTGAAAGGAGACATTTGGTTTTATTTTCTTTTTTTGTGACATAGTAACATCTCAGCTTGTTCTAGGGGCAAGAGAGTAGTAATAGTAACCACATTTTACGTTTAGACAACGTTTCACTCACTTTTGTTTAATTCATAGTGCACACCTCTCCTCTGATGTACCCAGGCAAGTCTGAGGGGAGCCTATGAAATGTCATAGGGCTGTGTTTTGAAGCTGGCTTCCTCACTGCAGGAGTCAGAGGTCCCTCCAACACCCCTACCCCCAGACCATGCTTCTAATTACCAAAGTAGAAAAAAATTATATTCTTATTTTCTCGAGATACTATTTTTTTCTTTTTTAACTAGAAAGGAAATTGATTTCACAATTTTTATTAGTCCCAAGCTTTGGGAGGGGGCAGCTGAGTGAGGGGTGGGGTGTCAGTGAAGGCTTGAAGCTGATGGTTTTGAAAAATGTCCAAAGCGTTTGATGAAATTGGTGAAGTCAGGTGTAATATACAACAGAGTTTGAATCCTGAATTTGTATTTTTTCTTATTAGGCATAAAGTTTCCAGAATAATGCTGTAACAAGTCATCTTGTTTTGAAATAGATCTCATTCATGGATGAATTTCACAATTTTCTCAGTATAAGCACATCTCACTGTACAAGGAAGTCATCCTGCCTATGGGGGATAGAAACAGAGATTCGATCTCTATGCTCTAGGAGAGAAGTGTAGTGAGAGAAACCAAAACAACCCACTCTGGCCAGTGGAAGGAGAAACATATCAACTTAGCAGAAAGAACAATTAGAAGAAAAGGAGCATGGGAAGAGAGTCTTAGGAGGATAAGGGTTCAGAAATCTGTAATTAATTTTGAATTCTCATTCTATTCTGCTCAACTAGGTATAGAATGCATGAAGGTATATAGAGGAATTAGTTCACTCTTTCCCTCAAACAACCACCACCACCACCACCACCATCACCACCCCATCACCCCCAACCCCACCACCACCACCACCACCAACAACAAAACCCCACAGGTTTTTGGTAATATTCAACAGGATAGAGAGTACATTGGGATGCTGGGGTATGATAGTTTAGTAACCTTTTCTATTCCTCCTGCTTCTGTTCAGTTCCTATGATGGGCACTCACATGCCAATGGCTGGAGACATGAATGGACTCAGCCCCACCCAAGCTCTTCCTCCTCCACTCTCCATGCCCTCCACCTCCCACTGCACCCCCCCACCTCCGTACCCAACAGACTGCAGCATTGTCAGGTGAGTGCACAGCATGTGACCCTGGGGTCCATCCTAATCGTTTATGGGCGGAGGGTAGACACTGGCAAGACTGATAAAGTAGTTGAGAAGAGAGAATGCTGTCTTGTGATTTAAGGAAGACGAGTCTGATCGGTACAGTAGTCAGCATAGCTCTGTTAGGAACTCCTACAACCAGTGTAGTGAAAGTGGAAACATATGCACACAGGTTTCAGACCTGTGTCTTGGTCTTCATGTATTCCCTTCTACTCCCTCCTGTTCTGACAGGTCACTTGTGGCCCCTGAATTGGTGCTCAGGGCTGGGTTTCCCCAGAGGGATGTAAACTGGCTCTGCTGCTCCCTTTCTTGCTCTCTAGGCCTCACAGCTCTCAGCCACCATGGGACCATAATTTTGGAGTTGGATGTCTATAAAAAGTTTTAATATTAGCAAAAAAAATATGAAATTTGAAGAAGCCTCAGCTACTCTGCTAGGAAATGGGGACACTCTAGGACGGGGGTTTAATGTGGACAGAAGATAGCAAAGTCTGGAAGGTGTGTCTCACAGAGGTACATGCAGCTCTACATTTCATGTTTAGCATATGTCTTGAGCTTCAAGGGGAGCTTTATCCCTTTGGCTGACGGTAGAGTATGTTTTGCTCATGTGCAACGTTAGCAAAAGAGACAGTGTGGTACATGGCTTAGCTCTGCAGAAATTGGCCCTGGGATGGTAGTAACATGACCAGTCGCAGGCCAGCATTACAAAGATGATAATCTCTGTTTTAAAGGCACAAATCAAGAAATATCAATGCTAGTCCGGAGTCTTAGCCTACAGGATTTCACTATCTAAAACATCCTCAAGAATCCCTCAAACACAAAAGAGCAAGAATCGAGATTCCAAGTCTTATGTGATCCTGGAGGCAAGTGCACTGAGGGCCTGACCACCAAACCTCCACACATACCCAATGCAATGGCTCCTGGTGTATTTGTTCAAAACCTCCAGGTACCTCAAATCACCAGCTGAAAAATCGCCACCTCCCAGAACACTTATACTTGATTTGTTGTCAGTTTACCTAAAGTTTGAGTTTCTAGCAATCCTCAAACCTCAGCTTCAAGGCCCGTACACACTTCATTTGCTGCCAGTCTCTTATGCAGGGCATCCAAGGGCAAAATGTTGGGTTTTCCTTTATCTCGCCAATGCAGTTGGGGTGAACTCTCTTTTTCTGTTTCCTCCTTCCTCTTCCCTCCTCCCTCTGCAGTTTCTTAGCAAGGTTGGGCTGTTCATCATGTCTGGACTATTTCACGACCCAGGGGCTGACCACCATCTATCAGATTGAGCATTACTCCATGGATGTAAGTAAACTGCTAGACCTTTCTCTTGAGTATAATTTCTTTATTTTTCTCCCTCTGGTACATATGCCTTGTAGTTCCATCTAGGATAGATTTAAAATTTGTTTTAGTCATGCTTCTAATCCTCCACTCTAATGGAACCCATAATCCTGTCAGACACATTCCCCAGGTTAGAAGCTCAGAAATCAATATGCCTGAACCTTCGGCTGTGGCCCGTTGCACCCAAATGTATGCAAATTGAGAGACAGAATATTTAATTCGTAGGATTGAGAAATTTTAATCTCTAGACAGGTGACCGAAAACCAAACTCCTGGGAGGCTGAAGCAGGAAGATCACTTCGGCCCAGAAGTTTGAGACCTGTTTGGGCAACACAATGAGACTTACTCAGAGATTGGTTAAAAATGTCCTTGTTAGAGCATCAGGCAGGAGAGCAGAAAAGACATAGTGTGATTCTCCCTGAAGCAAACAGATGACAAAATTGTCATTGGCCATAGCACATTAATGGCAGAACCAGGAGAAGCCTGTGACACTGTTCACTGGGCTTTTTCATCTCCTCTTAAATTAAGGGTTTTAAGGGTGAGTTCACTCTTCTTTTCACTGCTGATTCTTCATTCATTTGTAATTCTGTCAGCCCTGCTCCGTGCCCTATCATGGGGAATCATTACTAGCCACGAGTTCAAGTCCTGGGCACAGATATTAGTAGCAATGAAATTTGAGGCTGTTACTCTGCCCCTTAGGCCCTCTGTTAATCCAATTGAGTTAGAAATCGCTCCCTTCTGACTCTGAGCTTCTCTAAAACAAACTGCATGTGCTGAAACTTTCTCTTGCTTCCCACCCCATATCTTGAACTTCTGCATACGTGGGAACTACTTCTCTGCCCCTTGCAGCAATCTGATCCTCCCCCTCCCTCTTTGCCCCCCCCTCCACCCCCCCTTCTCTCTCTCCTTCTCTTTGGCATTTCTAGCTTCCAGATGGCACTTTGGACTGCTGGGAGGAGCTGATCTCTGCCTCTGCTGTTGCTTCTGTAGTGGGGACTCCTTCCCCTCCTTGAGCACCGATGCTAGCTGTGTCCCTGAAGCATGAGAAGGCTCCAGCCCCAGAGGGATTAGTGTACACCATGCTACACTACACCCAGCCCTCACAGTCTAGAAGTTACCCCCGTGCTTCCTTGGTAGAGCACATCATAGGTAGCAACTGCAGAGAAAGCTTTAGATGTTCTGACGGGACCGAGATGACGTCAAAATCACCTCTCTCCACTGAGGAAAACAGAGTGGCCCTGTTTTTGAGAAGCATCTGTAGTGGAGTCCTGTGTGGCGCAATGAGAAGGCTACCCCTTCCCTATGCCTTTATGTAATATGTATTACTTGTGGACTTACCGTGCATGGGGCGTGCCAGGATTCTCCTACCTCCTTTCACATGCAGAAGTGTTTTCCACAAATTGTGAATGGGGCTGAGACCATAAGAGTAATCTCATTCTCATTTGGGCTCATTCAGTTTCAGAAGTAAACAGGGTGTAAGAAGCAAAAGATCATGCTAACTTAATCAATTTGTGGATTGCCTTCTTAACGGTATTTTCGTCTACTACAGAAGTTAAAGAAGCTGTGGTTGTCTGAAAACCCACAGAATGGGACAATACGACAGTGTTGTCGTAGAAACTATTCAGTTTTCTCATCTTCCCCTCAGTATTTTCCTGCTCATTTCCAGAAACAGATACCTTGTGTGTCTTTGCAGCTCTCAGTTACTGTAGTGTGCCTTTGCCTTTCTGGGAGAGAAATGAGAAGACGTTGGGTATCTTCAGATGTAAAGCTGAATTTGTGATGTGATGATAAACGTTATCCTGTGTGCCTTATTAGCTATATAATACCACCATACCACGCATGTCTATGAGCCCATAGTATGTAGAATGGAAAGAAATAACTGTATCCAAAGCATACAAGTAGGAAACTAAGACCACATTGCCATCTGCCAAGCTGCTTTCTGCCTGCTGCACTGTTTCATTAAATGGAGACACAGAGAACAAACTAATGGCAATAGATCCACGACGTGCACACCCCCCCTTAAGATCGACCCTACTGGGAAGGCCTCTTGTTCCTCCTGAAGTGCATGGCTATAACTTAGATATAACTGTGTGCATTTGATGCTTTTTTATTTATACCATGAAACCTTTTGCTCTTTAGGACACTTTCAGGCTCAAAAGCTAATCCTGAGTGTACGGCATATTTACCTTGTTACAAAACTGCAAGGCTTGCTAACTTAAGCTTCGGTTTTGCTCTCCCTAAAATAGGTATAACAATATCCAGCACTGATTTCAGGATTCAATAGGGCTATGAAAAGAATCAGTTTGGAAACTCAATCCCCATTAGAAAACTTCCCTTCTTCCTGCACTGTCAGGGACATCCCACTAGTCCCAGTCCATAGATTTGACTCCCAGAGACGTACAGTTCTCCTTGAGACTGTTGCCCTCCCGTTTAACTACTTCTGCACTATTTTACACGCAGATAAACTGAGGCCAATGGAGAACGAGTGTATTTTTATTAGTGATAATAATTTCAAATCATTTAAGCCAAAACAACAAAGAATGAAAACAGCAGGAGCTAGAAATGTAGGTGTCTGCCTTCTAACGCCTGGTCTCCTTCCCATTGCTCAGGATTTGGCAAGTCTGAAGATCCCTGAGCAGTTCCGACATGCCATCTGGAAGGGGATCCTGGACCACAGGCAGCTGCATGACTTCTCCTCGCCTCCGCATCTCCTGAGAACCCCCAGTGGTGCCTCTACAGTCAGCGTGGGCTCCAGTGAGACCCGTGGAGAACGTGTGATTGATGCCGTGCGCTTTACTCTCCGCCAGACCATCTCTTTCCCACCCCGTGATGAGTGGAACGATTTCAACTTTGACATGGATTCCCGTCGCAACAAGCAGCAGCGCATCAAAGAGGAAGGGGAATGAGCGTCCGTTGCCGGGTTCTTCCTGTCTTCTTCCTCCTCCCAGCTCCTACAGGGCACGCCTGCTTGATCCTCAAAGCCTTCTCGCTAGCTCTCCTCCTCCTCCTTCTCAGTCTGGTTTCTAAAGGGACGGAGAATTAAGAGGCTACCTGTTACCTAAAGTCTGACCTGTCACCTGATTCTGATCCTGGCTTTAAGCCTTCAATACTCTTGCTTGCAAGATGCGTTGACATTGCTAGATAGACGTTAGCAGAGAAGCAGTGGGTCTCTCTAAGCACTGGAGATCTCTCATTGACTTTTATAAAGCATTTTCAGCCTTATAGTCTAAGACTATATATATAAATATATAAATATACAATATATATTTCGGGTGGGGGTATTGAGTATTGTTTAAATGTAATTTAATGGAAATCGAGTTGCACTTATCAACCTTCTTTGGAATTTGCTTGTTTTGGTTGGCTGATCTGTACCCCTTTCTCAGGGGTATCATGTATGGTGACAGATATTTAGAGTTGAATGGTCTATGTGAGTTACAGTGATATATAGGTCCTTTCCTTTCTTTGGATGATTGCCGTTTAGCACATCAAACCTGTGGATGCGTCCAGTGTGTTTACCATTGCTTCTTATGAGGTAAAACTGCATATACGCAGTTTTCTCTGTCAGTCTATTTTATGTTCCTGGTGTCCATTCCAGTTAGGTTGGTTCACTCTGTGGCCATTTCAAGCAAAATTTTATGTTTGCTTTGTCACACACTAGAAGACAGGGCATCATCTCTTGCTTTTGTTTGAGAATGAGGAGTACAGTTTTTTTTTTTTTCTGAAAATTCTTAAATGGTCTAAATCAGCCATTCCAAATAGCTGATGAAATGTAGCCAATATAGCAGTTAGCGCTCAAAAATTTAAGACCCAACACCCTCGTATTTATTAGTAAAACAAAAATGAAACATTTGCTGTCATTAGAGTAGCCTTAAAATTAAATTTCAATACCAGATTGACTGAGTAAAATATGCATTCAATGCTGTTGTGAGAATTGGGGCTAATTAGTCAGGATGATTGCAATTTGTGTAGTTTTTATGGTGAGTTGTAATATCTATTTAGGAAGGTTCAGGAAAAATAAGAATGACTCAGAAATACTCAATCTCCGTGACAACAGAAAGCAATCTCACCAAACTCTGAATTTAAACCCCTTTTGAAACATGGAGTGAGGCTTGGGAAATGTACCTTTTAAAGACTTTCCTATCTATAAGACACTGCATGCAGGGACAAGTTTAATCTCTCATCAAGGTGGAAAATAAGAATAGTAGCTTGGAAACTACAAACTTGCTAGTGTAGCTTTCACATGGCATGAGCTCAACTACTGTTATTTTCCTCTTTATCATCAAAGCTCCATTGCTGTAGAAAGCAGAGGTGAAGACCCAGTTTTCCACCTGACACTTTCCGTAGACCAAGAACTGTCTACAAAACCAGGGCAAACCTCTTCAGTGAAACTGTTTAATTCACATGGAGAAAGACTTGTTTCCCACTTTGGGAAAGCGTGCAACAGTGTTCCCCCTAGATGTTTTGGAAACATTTTGAGTCAAATATATTTTTCCCAGACTAAACCACGCTAACGAGCTCTACAATCCTCCTGCACATGTTGGTAAAGGGCTGTCATTGCACAGGAGCTCCCATTTTTATCTTAAAGTGCAAATGGGCTAATACGCCTATGAAATGTAATGTATGGGTTTTGCCAGAAAATAGTGTATTGTGTACACGTGTCTGTGTGTGAGTGTGAGTGTGTGTGTGTGTGTGTGTGTGAAATTGCATACTATGCTGGTTTTGTTTGTTACTCTTTCTCTTGGGGATAGTTGGGTTTTCCAGAACCACAGACGAAACTTTTTTTTTTTGTTGCTGTTTTTATATTTTTGCAGAAACACCATTTAGTGAGAATTCAATGTCAAATAAGACATGACACCTTAATTGTAAGAAGGGGGGGGGAGAGGGAAAGTTGTTTTTTTTTAATTTTTTAAAATTTTGTATACTAAAGAGAATGAGTCCTTAATTTCAACATTCTGTTGCATTTAAATAATGGTAAGCGTCATTAACTTCTGTACCAACTTCCCAGCTTGGCAAATTCAATGCATGGAGAACAAAGCTGGGCCTTAGCCATGTTAGGGAGAAAAATGGCTTCCTGGGGGTTGTGAGCATTTGGGTTGCTTTAGCACCGTTGAGGTGGCACAGGGGACTTCTGAGGCATTTCAGCACTACTTAGGGACTCGGAAATTCCTGTACTGTAGCTAATGATTTTGGCGTCCGCCATTAGCCGTAGATAGGCCGTTTCTCTCCTCACACCAGTGTTAAGCGTGTGAGTTAGCCAGAGCTGTGGGGAAGAGCATGGAGAACAGACGTCTGCTGGATGCCTCTCACCGGAGAATGAGATTCCTTCGAGTGGTGGTGAAGTAGGATAGGAAGCAGGAGTCTCCTTGTTAGTCCAGTTAGCTATTGTTTTCTTGATATTCCCCCCCAAAACATTGACTATGAGAGATATGTGGGGCTTTTTTTATTTTTATAATTGTACAAAATTAAACAAATATGAAATGTTTTATATACTTTATTAATGTTTTTTTTCAAAAGGTACTTTCTTATAGACATGATCCTTTTTTTACAGGTTCAGTTGCTTGTCCCTTGGTATTTTTGTGTTATGGGCTATGGTGAGCCTGAGGCAAATCTATAAGCCATTTTTGTTTGCCAGGACATGCAATAAAATTTAAAAATAAATGAAAATACACTGAGAAATTGTGTTCCTCTGTGAGTATGTATCTGTGTGTTCATCCTTCTGACCTCTGGCCTTGTTTCTCTTACAATGGGAAGAGAAAAATACTTCAGTTGAGGCCAAACAGAGTTTGCTGTCCAACTGGAGAATAGATTGCCACGTTTCTGAATTTTATTTTATTTTTGCATATTCATTTATTTATCAAAGATATTTTTATTTAATATATTCTGATCATGGTTTTCTGCCCCTCTTCGACTTTCAGATCTCCTCTATCCAACTCCACAACTTCATACCATTCCCTCTCTTTAGAAAACAGGCCAAAACATGCAGAGAAAACAGACACACAAAACACCCATTAAAACACAAAAATAGAAACCATAACCTATAAGCAAAAGATGTGTAAGGTAAAAAATAAAATCACAGACAAAGCCCTGTGAGACCAAAAATCTACCAAAATGCCAGTGAGCTTGTACTGTGTTTTCAGTCTTCTGCTAGGCATGGGGTTTGTCCTTAAGTGTGGTTCCTATAAGCCAGTGAATCTTTATTGTAGAAAATAAAATCTTCCTTCGCCAGAGGTTGTCAATGGGAGATCATGTCTATCGTCCCCTCTCAGTGCTGGGACCAGTATCTGGCTTGGACATGTGTAGTCCTTGTACATGCTGCTGCAGTGTATCAGAGTTCATAAGCACATCAGGCCTGTTGTGTGTAGAAGGCACTCTTTTCTTCCACCCCACTGCTCTGAAAATCTTTCTGCCTCCTCTTCCCTGAGCTCTGAGGCAAGAGGTTTGTTTGTTGGAGCACCGGTGTTCTGAGGTCTCTCACTCTTTGAACATTGTCCAGTTCTGAGTCTCTGTACTTTTCCCCTACCTCCAGTGGGAGGAAGCTTCTCTAATGATGGCTGAGCAAGCATGTGTGTGCTATTGTCATACATGACCATCCCGTGATGGTTATAAATACCCTCCTCAACACTGAAGGAATAAAGTACAGATCACCCTGGGTGTGTGGGAGACACACTGCCTCTGAATAAAACAGACCAGGCCTTTCCATTAGATACATAAATCAATAAATGATTTCTTAAAAAATGGTCTAATAATTTTTGATAAATGCAAAACTTTATCCTCTTGTAGACTGACCTAGGATGGCATGAAACCTAAAATATATCAAGAATTTTGTAGAATATTCATTATATATGAGAAGAACCTAGAAAATACTAAAATCGGTCATGCCAATGAATGAAATTACATTGTGAAAATGGAAACATATAACCAAGGAAGTTGAACCTTATATTATTTATTGAAAAGTGGTGACAGTTTCTCTAAAACAAAGTGATTGGTTTGTCCGCACCCATGTCAGGGAGAGAATACTCAGCTATGCAAATGACTCGTCAATATTCACCAGAGAACACCAAACTCCTTGTCTCTTTGTTTTGTTGGAAAGTTATAGGTGTGTACAATAGAACCAAATGTATTTTCTTCTAATAGTCAGAGGCTCTCTAAACCATTTTATAAACCCAAAGTAGATATGAAAGGTTAATGGTCTTATTTCTTCATATCTTGAAAAATTTTCTTTCATGATTTGGCATTATAGAAACTGTCTTAATCCTTATTGATTCTAATTATCCTTCTCTTCCTCCAAAAGCCAAAACCATGTTTTTCCATCTTTTATTTTGAGATTGTAATAGACATCATTTCTTCCTTCCCCCTTTCTCTTTCCAAACCCTACCACATACCTCTTCTTTCTCTCTTTCAAACTCATGGCTTCTTTGTTCATAAGTCTCGCCACCACAATCTTTATAAATAAAAGAATGAGATCATTCCAGACTGTGCCAATTAACGTGCTAGCCACTGGCCATGTGCTACCATGGAGCCCTTAAATTGGGCTCCTCCAAGTAAAAGTCATGAATGCACCATACACATGCACTTTCAGAGATGTGAATAAAATGAATGGAAAATCATTGTTCTTTATTTAGTGTTGATCACATGTTGACAAGATTCTATCTTGAGTTGAATTTCTTTAATTTAAAAAATTTCCTTTTTAGATGACTTCACACATTATTGTGGCCGTCTTGTTTTTACCAGCCTACAAAATGACCCAGTAAGATTACAAAAGGGCAATGACACAAATACATATTTACATACATTCATAGTTTTATACAGTATTACCCATAAGTGGTCAGGAAGGTTTGGAGGAATACAAAGTCTATCATTGCTGATGTCCAAATAATATTTTCTTTTCTACGATGACACAAACATTAAAATAGTAAAAAGAAGATAGTTCAGGCTTGTTAATCCAGAAGACAAACAAACATGATGATGAAATTAATCATAAAAAGGAATCCACAGACTAAGTCTTTATCCATGATGTCGGAAAGTTAGTGTCTCGAGCACAAAGTTCAACAGATAAGCACTCTGGGTCTATGGATAAAAATGACGACTTCATTTACGGAGTTATTTGACAGGAAGAATTTAACCAGGTTAATAGTTTTGCAACAAAATTTTGGTCATCCTAAGAAGGAATGTGGTAGTATTCTCCCATCTCTAGTGATTTCTGGGGACCAAATATTCTGACATAGTTTACAAGTGCCCAGAACTAACAAAAGGATCTGACAAGGGCGCTGGAGAAAAGCAGTTAATGGGAAACTCAACTTTGAAACAGAAGATCTAATTAGTGTTTGCAAATGTAAAATGTAGAGAATTTTGAAAGCAAAGGACATGGACCTCTCTCTCCCAAATAATTAAGATCTGTGAGTTGCTCCTAAATAATTTTGTAATTTTCGATTTTCATGATGCAAATGTAAGGTGTACAGTCATAAGTGACAGTAATAACAGTCAGATGAAAGGAAATTCCTATTCTTTAGGCATGTTGTATGCCAGCTCACAGGCAGTTTAGCTCATTAAGATCAAGAAAATGAAAAAAAAATAAGTTGATATTTCAGTTTGTTTTCTACTTCTCTTTAGACTTTCTATTCCATTTATAAAATTACAAAAACGTGTAAAAGCCAGAAGACCAGGAAATCTGCCGTGAAGTTGTGTCTCCAAGAAATGATAGGGATGGCCTCAGCTCTCGTACCTCAGCAGTATGGCCTTTAAAATACACTTGAACGCACGCAACACCTACATAGTGAACTAGGGGCAACTCAAGGATGCTGAGAGTAAGCAAATTAGTCTTCCTCAGAGGAGAATCCTTTAATGGGCTATCTAATACCAATTGATCAGCCCTGAAATCAAATAGATTTAAGCAGCACTAGATGAGTTCAGCTGCTTGTACTTATCTGTTTATGCGCTTGTGTATATGTGTGTGTATATAGATACATAAAATACAGATGGAACAGTGACACAAAACCATCATGAATTTGAGAAAGAGCAAGGGGGAGGGACTGAAGAGAGCAAAGAGAGGGAAATGATGTCATTCTATCTTACCATTTTAAAACATTACTAAAATATGAAAAATAGTGACTGTTAAAGCCTGAATATAATGAATCATAAGAACTTCCGATATCACAGCATAAATCATAAAGTTTGAATAAGTCAGTTAGAACTATCTAAAATTCCCGTAGGATATAGGTGATACAAGGCTGTAATTTAGCTTTAAGTGATGTGCTTGCTGTAGCTAATATGATAATACAATAATCCTAGATGGGGTGCAGGCATTCTTGTTAGAGAGGTAAAATTATGCAATAAAATATCACATAACAACAGTGGTACATGCTAGACCTGGAGAGTATAGTCGGACTCTTGAGTTGAATATCCAGAAACTAACATATATGGTTCTCAATCTCCCTTCCAATGTCCTTCTCATCCACATCTACTATTGTGACCAATCAGATGAATCAGAGTCCCACAGGGAATTCTGAACTCAGTATACATTTTAAGCATTGGAAACTCATTTCTTCTTAAGAGAAACTTGCCACAGAAAGTGAGTGTCACACGGGTATAGTTCAGAAGCGTGCAGTTCATCAGTTTAGAGCAGTGTTTTTAGAGTCATGTTGGGTGTGTCTTTGAAATTTATGAGATTTGTAACTCCCCACACTAAGTCCAACTCTGTTTTTGTGCCAAGTGGGTGGCAAGTACTGGCAAGTAAACTTCCCTTTCATGGTTTTTATCAGAATTCTCAACCTAGGACCTCAGAGCACCAGCATTTTGTAATTCAAATAAAACTTAGCTATAGAGAGACAGGGAACAGGAAGTACTTTCAAGTCGAGAGGGCTGAGATCCGAAATAACAGGAAATGAAAGATACAGGAAGCACACGGCTCACCTGAGATTTGCTCTATGACCCAGGAACACAAGCACTTTATCTCTCGGACAAACTGGCATGATTTTATGCAACGCGTGATTTCTAATCACTGGCTGCCTTATATTGGTTGATCACTGTGCACTTCTGTGTCTCAGCTAAGTTCCCACCAGCTGATCTAACAGTCCTCCAACTTATTATTGCCTTTGTAATACTCCTCCATTTCATTAATAATTGAAACCTATAGAAAGCATGTGAGAGCACTTTCAATACTTGGAATGCTGAATGGAGAAGTCTTAAAAGAATGAATAAAAACAAAACGAAGTAGAGAAGACCTATTGCCAGATCCTGGGCTGCCAAATGAACAGAGAACTCTGTCATGTCATTTCCTGGGGCTTCCTGCCAAAAACACTTTGGAAATGATTAGAAACTTTGTACTCAAAATTGTGGAAATTGAAGTGTCATTGGGCGCCAACACATTTGGTATATTAGTACAAAGGCTGACATTTTGTAAACATCCACAAGAGAGATCAAAAAAAGATTGTGTACAACTTATTCTCCACTATCTTTGAGATAAGGGCAACTCTATGTTCATTGTTTTTACTTTTTGCTTTCTCCAGTCCATTAAATAATTGTGAGCCTAATTTACTTACTTCGAAACAGCACAGAGTCAGTAAACTCTATTGAAATTTGCCAGGAATCATTACATTTTCCTGATTCCCTTCTTTCTCTCTGTAGAAGAAGACACCCATGCTATATTCCATTCTCTCTGTAGAAGAAGACAGCCATGCTATTTTCCATTCTCTCCTCATGCCTGAAGTTCCCATCTTAGCTGGCGGTGCTCTTTGGTGGATTTGATGGCATATTTGTCTATCACCATGTCTCACACCTGACCTTGGAGATAACTGCATGTCACCTCCTCCTTATAAATGGCCACCCTCAGGTCCATGACACCTTCAAGAGTGACGTGTAAGGCAAAAAGCTATCTCTAAGCCTGGTCTCACCAAAGTTCACCAAATGGTACCATGCTGTTCAGTGGCTTTCTAGTGTTCCGTCAGCATTGAGCAGTCAGTGGGAGTTCTGTCTGCTCAGATAGTGCCTAGCTTCTTCCCTAGGATAATATCCTATTCATCGGAGAGCAGCTTGGCCGCCTTTCACTCTGTCTTTCATCTCCTTTGCCTCATTACTTCTTGTCCTGCAGTACAATACCACAGTCTTTGCTCATCATCACAGACTCTGTAACACTTTGACCTCCCTTGGTGAGGGTGGCAGGAGAGTGAATGCCTGGTCGCTCCCATGATCGTAATGCATTCTTTCCCTCCCTGGGGAAAAGGTCTCTTCTGTCTCTTGGCTGAAAGATGATTTTCTTCCAGACTGCCCTCCAATTATTTCCAGTGTGCTTGCATAATACCAATCTCTCTCCCCATGTTGAATGGAATGGGTGTCTTCATGGTGAGGAAATCAGGGATGATGCATACTGGCAAGTGTGAGAAAATGAGCATAGATTGATCTAAGCAAAAGATTGGTGCATATATGGTGTCACATGGTCTTGGTTCTCTTTGCATTTCCTGTCAAAAACATGACTCAGCTTCTTCTGAAACTGTGCAATGCATTTTGGGAATTTGACATTAAGCAAAACACAGCTCTACAGACAGTTATACAAAGACAAACCTAGAAAGAATTTAGGGATCATTCTCATTACATGGAGTAGGAAACTGAGCTCTGGGAAGGAATGGGAAGGTACAGAGTTTCACAGGAAGAAGATTTTCAAATGGTTCATAGTAAACCAGTTGACTTGTATCTTCAATTCTACTTTAGTTCAACCTCTGCCCTGACCTGTCCTTGTCTTAAGCCTCTCTTCCAGGCCACAGCTCTTCCCTTGCTATTCTCTCTTAGTGGGACTTTGGAGTACAAGTGGTTGCCTACTGCTGGCTCATGTCCACTCTCATGCTGGTTTTAGCCATAGACATTTATGTTCAGGAAGTACTCTAGGACTCACAATACGGAATTACTTGTAGATTTCACAGTCTTATTATATGCGTTGCCTCCTGATGACTCTGCCAGTTGGTTTAATTTTTTTCTTCTGTTTCTAAATGCAAAACAGAATGTTCATTTGTGGTACCTGAAGAAATAATGGGCAATATTCTAGACTGCACCTGTACAAAACAAACACTGTGTGAGTGAGTGTGTGAGGGAGTGAGTGGGTGAGTGAGTGAGTGAGTGGGTGGGTGGGTGAGTGGGTGAGTGAGTGACTGAGTGAGTGAGCAAGTGTGTGAGTGAGTGGGCGAGTGAGTGACTGAGTGAGCGAGCAAGTGTGTGAGTGATTGAGTGAGTGAGTGAGTGAGTGGGTGGTAGGTGAGTGTGTGAGTGAGTGAGCGAGTGAGTAAGTGAGTGAGTGGGTGGATGGGTGGGGTGGGTGTGTGAGTGAGTGGGAGTGAGTAAGTGAGTGTGGTGGGTGGATGGGTGGGTGGTGGGTGAGTGTGTGGTGGTGGTGAATGGTGTGTGGTGAATGGTGGTGAGGTGGGTGGTGGTGGTGGGTGGGTAAGTGGTGGGTGGGTGAGGTGTGAGTGGTGGGTGTGTGGTGAATGGTGGTGGTGGGGTGGTGGGGTGTGTGGTGTGGTGGTGAGTGGTGGTGGGTGGTGGGTGGCTGGGTGGGTGAGTGGGCGGTTGGTGGTGGCTGGGTGGGTGGTGGCGGGTTGGTAAGTGAGTGGGTGGGTGAGGGGGTGGTGGGTGGGTGAGTGGGTGGTGGGTGGGTGGGTGGGTGGGTGGTGGGTGGGTGGGGTGGGTGGGTGGTGGGAGTGGGTGGGTGGTGGGTGGTGGAGGAGTGAATGAGTGGTGTGTGATTGGTGGTGGTGGTGGTGTGTTGGTGGAGTGAGTGTGTGGGTGAGTGTGTGAGTGGGTGGGTGAGTGTGTGAGTGAGTGGGTGTGTGAGTATGGGAGTGAGTGGGTGAGTGTGTGAGTGAGTGAGTGAGTGAGTGAGTGAGTGAGTGAGTGAGTGAGTAAACCGTGCCTTTGCCTGGCTATCAAAAATTTCTTTTGGAAAACTCTGCTACTCCTTGGCCAAACAAAAGTGGCATTCCTGATTTAAGCCTGGAACCCCATTCAGCAGGGATTCTCAACCTGTTGCTGATGAGCCCTTTGACAAACCTCTGTCTTCAAAAATATTTAGATGATGATTCTAACAGTAGCAAAATTGCAGTTATGAAGTAGCAACAACAATAATTTTATGGTAGGGAGTCACCACCCCATGAGAAACCGTATTAAATGTTCACAGAATTAGGAAGGTTGAGAAGTACTGCCATAGAGGGATGAGGACCAGGGTCTTTCCTTGGCAACATCTCATAATACTAGTATGTCAGGAACCAGAAGAGGCAACATCAACAAAGTGGAAAACAAATGCAAATTTATCTTTGCATCAATTTTAACAGAAATGTCTATGTATATCACCAAGAAAAATAGATATAAAATAAAAACTGGATGTTGTACTGGCTAGTTTTGTGTCATCTGAGAGCAGAAGCCTCATCTGAGAAAACAGCACATAAGACTGGGCTATGGGCAAGCCTGTAGGGCAGTTTTTTAAATAGTGATTGAAGGGAGATGGCTTAGCCCGGAGTAGATGGATGGTAGCACCACTGGGATGGTGGGCCTATGTTCTATATAAAAGCAGGATGAGACGGTCATGGGGAGCAAACCAGTACACAGCCTCCCTCCATGGCCTCTGCATCAGCTTCTGCCTCTCCAGGTATCTCCCCAGCTTGAGTTCCTTCTCCAATTTCTTTCCATGATGAACAGTGATGTGGAAGTATAAGTCAAATAAATCCATTTTTCCTCAAGTTGCTTTTGGTCACTGGGTTTCATCGAAGCAATAATAACACTAATTAGGACAGAGTCAATGATATAGCTAGATTTTGTATGAATAAATGTTTCCTTTTTGTACAGTTCATATGTTCTGACTCACAGTGTTTACAAGAAATTCCATATGAACGACCTTCCGTAACGCTGTGAGATAGAAAGGGTAGACCGAAGATACAAAGGGACAGGAAAATGGAGCCTTTGAGGAATAATGTGAATATCTAAGTCACAAAGCTGGTAGAACCAGGGTCACATCAAACCTTTCTGATTGAGTCCATAGGTCTTGTTTATGGTACAAGTGTCCCCAATCATGATTTGCTAAGTTTTTGATTGGGTCATACCTTTGGACTAAGCACATAGGAAACAGAAAGCCTATGGTCTTGCTTTAGGTAACAAGAGAGTAAATTTTTAAAATTATATCAGTTTTAGATTACATCAAATAATCCCAAACCCTCCCGGCTCCAGGCAAACATGAGACTCTCCGGGAGCTTCCATTGCCAACAAGATAACACTTACCACTGACTGCAGTCTACCAACCTTACCGCTGAGCAACCCCGTAGCAATTCATTCTTCTCAGAGAATACGAACAGCCATTTGTAGAATGAACAAAAGGTCTTTGAATTTTCACAGTTCTGTTCTGCATCTGCTCCACCATTTACTTCAGCAGAATGCCTGGACCTAAAGCCACTCATCTCCATTCACTCTTCACGCCTCATCTTTCAAGAACTCAAACATTTCCTCCAGGACAAAGCTCACTGATCCATCGCCCAGCATCTAATCGGATCCTGTTTCAAGGATACATGGGGTTTGCATAGTCTCTGACACTACATCTGATGTGTATTCCAATGCTAAGACACATTTTAATTGTTTAAAGGCAGAATATAAACACACACACACACACACACACACACACACACACCATCTGCCAAAGAAGATGAAATGGGAAACAATTTATAACTGTCAGCGACTTTCCCACTATCTCCAATGTGTATCAAAAACGTCTTTTGAAAAGCTCTGGAATACTTGACAAAGATGAGGCCCACTGGTCAGCATTTGGATTCTGTGTGGGTGCCATACATGTATGTTGTTGAGGAGTCTGCATGAACTCTTATCTCTATAGGTGTCACCGTGGACTGCTTTGTGGCTGACTGGTGAAAAGCTTCTCCTGGATACTAGGCTCTAATATATACTTACCGCTCCTAACTTCTAAACGTGGTGCTGAAAACACACTAAGCATCTAAGGTTCAATAATTCTGTTGCAAGTTTTAATAATGCTATCAAAACAGGCAAAACACCTAATGTGCTTTCCTTTATCTGAATGGCCTGAAGTAGAAGGAAGGGGTCAAGAAAAGAAGTGCAGATACAGCATATGCAGCATTGATTTTCTGCACGCATACATAGCATTTTCCTTCAGGGTACCCTTGTCAGTCACACTACATGTAACTTCACTGGGGAGCTGCTGCCTGTCTTAAAGGGACAGTGCTGTATTAGTGAGTAATTTACTAAGACTAGAGATGTCACCTGATGTTTTCTCTCTGTTTCTTCTTGGGTTCTGAATCATCAATAAGGCACATCATTACTTTTCCTCGACAACCCATGACTTTTCCAGAACTGTCTTCAATAGGGGGACAGTAGGGAGGTTCACTGTCTGTAAGCATAACTGAGGTTTTCTGGGGGCTTCTCTCTATTATATGTGCATTTTATACTTTTAAAGATATAGGAAGTTGGGCTGGAGAGATGCCCTAGTGGTTAAGAACATCTGTTGCTTCTGTAGAGGACCAAGGTTCAATTTCAGTACCCATGTGGAGGCTCCCAGCTATCTGGACCTCCAGTTCTGAGAGATCCAAATGTCTGCTTCTGACCTCTAAAGGCACCGAGCACACAGGTGATGCACAGTCAAAGACAACACTTGTGAGCAAACATCAAAATTGATAAATTTAAAAAAATATGGAGAGTTATCTGTACATATATATACTGCACAAATATTTTGATTGTTAATATTTAGTAGTATATATGTAAGATCTGGTTGGTCTGTTTGGTTTACTTTGTCTGGAGTCTGGGATATACCTGAAGATACGATATATAACAAGTATCTATAAAATCTTACGACATAATACTGGACTGTGAATGACTTGGAGAAACATGCTTTGGGAGGAGACTGGGAGACTTTCAGAGAAGAGCATTCTCTGGACTACTTTATCCAGAGACCATAAGAACATACCCCTAATGGCATGCCAACATATGAGGCCTTTCCTAGCCAGATACATCAACATGAGATGCTTATATGAGTAAAACTCAAACATTGAAACCACTGCATGGTGACTTTTTAACTCTAATCTATATTTCTATATCTATAAGATATGTATAGTATATTATATTAAATATTCATATTTTTACAACTTAGCTAAAGTCTGCCTTGAAAAGAGGCTCAGGATGCATTTTCCACTAAGTTAATCCTGCTGAAAGCTTCGTCAATCTATCTATATCTGAATCTGCATCTGTATCTATTCATCTATATCTATATAGATATATAGATCTATCTATTTAATTATATAGATACACACAGTATTGAGAAATGGTATTTCTAGTGTTCTAGAACCAAACATAGCATCTACAAATTGTGGTATCTTTAGCCACCCTTCAGAATACTAAGGTTTTTCTCTTAGTTACCTCTAGAATAGCTTGTTCTTTAGACACCAACCATGGGCATTGCAAGAAGACTATTGAGCCTCCATGTGATTGTCACAAGGATAGTTTCCAACATCTGTGCTGAAGAAGCTGACACCCGTCAGTATTCAGACTGTATGAGTGATGGCATTGCAGAATATCAACAGCATTGGTTTCACATGGTCCGTGTGACTGTACAGTTAGTAATGCTTTTCAATCACATATCATCCCATGAGTTGATCACCTAAGATCATGAAGCCAGAGATTGATCTGAATGACTACTTGGGTTTCATTTTCATACTCCTCCCAATATGCTACCACACTAGGGTAGCTTAACATTCTGAAGCATTTCCCTGACTTTCTTGGACAAGGCATGTTCCAATTCAGCTTGAACCAAAAGCATATTAACAAGATCTTGAATTGCGTTATTTAGTGAGACTGCATCTGGATTCCTTGTTTCAGTTCTACGGGGCATAAAGGAAAGTCTACGTCTTCCTAGTGGGCTGTCCAGCTAAATCCAAAGAAATAAGGCTCATCATGGTTACCTCAGGTGGTTATTATGTGCCACTTTACCCATATACTGTTGTTTTTAAGATACTTTAGAGACAGATGACAAAAGGGAGGTTCATTTCTGTGGGCCTAGATGGAGAGCCAGTCTCATCAAAGCTAGGGAGTGCTTTATTCTTCAAAGACCTTAAGTATTCATATTGTTCCAGTTTAGCAAAAGCCTGCCTTGAAAAGAGACCCGGGATGCATTTTCCACTAAGTTAATCCCACTGAAAGCTTCTTCAATTAAATCAAGCTTTAGGGTCCAAGAAAGAGACAAGTGAATTAAGCCTCCATGACTCAGCTCCTCCTTCCTCATTGCACAGCCAGGAATGTGAGAAGGAAATGAGTTGGATCAAATCTATAATCCAGATCCATGAAGCAAGGAGCCTGGCCCGAAACACACCCAAGGTAGTTTTCCAACAGAATACCTGTGCATTACAGTAAGTCTACTCTAGTACTTGGTCTTAGTGAGTAAGAATCTCACACTTATTTGTCGGGAAAGAAGATGAATAAGGAAAGGTATGTACCCGTGCAAAGGGGTTCTGGGTGGAGCCAGCATATTGGCATTAACAGGAACTGGGCTGATTCATTACCACAGGCTAGCGACCCTGCTATCATTTAGGGAATACAAAAATCATAACACATATCTGATGTCTGTACACCCTTCCAATGGGAAATAGTCTGAGAGTGCAGTAACAGGACAAGAGCGGAGAGGAAGCCTCCCAATCAAGTGGCACGGTGTGAGGTGAAGTCCTGACACAGGCCCTTTAGCCTGAACTTGAAACTGACTGAATTCTGCTGTGTCAGTTCAAATATAGGGACTCAAACTGAAGCTAAAGATCTTGGCATTCCCCCCATTAAACCATCAATAAAAGCCTCTTTCTGAGATAAGTAAATTTTCAGCCACTTCCAATTTTTGGTGTTCCAATAAATGGAGAGGCAGCCATGGTGGCTGGAGAGTGAAGCCTGTTCAAGAGAAGCTGTGTGTTCCAAACCAAAATTTCTTTTAATTTGCAGGTCTCTGTTTGCTAGTTTGCTGACACTGCAGCAAGGTAGATTTCTTTCTCTTCTTCCTCTTCTTCCTCTTCTTCCTCTTGTCTTCTTCTTCTTCTTCTTCTTCTTCTTCTTCTTCTTCTTCTTCTTCTTCTTCTTCTTCTTCTTCTTCTTCTTCTTCTTCTTCTTCTCCTCTTCCTCTTGTCTTCTTCTTCTTCTTCTTCTTCTTCTTCTTCTTCTTCTTCTTCTTCTTCTTCTTCTTCTTCTTCTTCTTCTTCTTCTTCTTCTTCTTCTTCTTCTTCTTCTTCTTCTTCTTCTTCTCCCTCCTCCCCCTCCTCCTCCTGCTCCTCCCCCTTCTCCTTCTTCTTCATAGTACTAGAAATAGAAACAAGGATTTGGGTATGTTAGACAACCACTCCCCACTGAACTCCCAGCCCAGCCGTGTTTACTTCTATTTCGATGCTTTACGGGCTTCACTGGGTTGTTCAAGCTGTTCCTGAGCTCAGTATTTAACCTTACCAGGCCCGAACTGATACTGTCACAGTCACAGCACAATATGGCAGATTGGTCACCACTTACACTATATGACAGGCGATGTATCTCAGTTTTCACAGGTCAAATTTCTACTCATATCATTATGAGTTGAGTGATATTATTTGTTATTACACCTGTCGGCAACTCAGACTGCAGAGAAGTCGTTCTAATACACATATGAAAAAGATGAATCTAGCTTATGATAAAGTAACAATATCTTGATAAATACCCGTGATTCTTAACACAGCAACAGTGAATATTTCTCATTTATTTACGCAAAACACACATATACACATACATACACACAATCTACAAATCTAGTTTCCTCTAGATCAGGGCTTATAAATACATTTAGAAAGGATTCTCAAAACAAGTAAGTTTTATCAAGCAAAAAATTATCAAGCACACATATAATACTATGTCAGTTACTTCTGAATAATAAAGAAAGGTAAAACAGGCAAAAAGTGGTACCTGTGAATGACCAAGGATATTATTAGATAAAAAATAATACTCTATGAGAAAAACAGAGTAGAGACCTGTGCACGTTGGAAGGACACATAAATATGTGTGTAGTAGAGTTATAAAATGGGTAACAGTGAAACCAAGAAACCTGTGCACACAGACGGGATGTACTATAGAAACAGAAAGAATATTAGCTATAGACTGTAATGTTTGAGGATCTACAGGACCCATTCACCAACAAATTGGGCAGAAACAACTTTTAGGAAGCTTCTACAGAAGTGGGTTTCTGTGAGGCATTTTCAAATGTCATTAATGGTCTCTCTGCATTCTCCCTCCTCATTTCCTGACTTCCCAACCTTTACCCCATTTAATATTCCCTGTTCCATTATTCACTTTTCTACTTAACCACCATCTGTGTTCAGTCCTCTTTCCATGAATCCCTCCACGGTCTTACACTGATTTTTTACTTCTCCAGGCATTCCAATATTTAGAGATACATATCTAAAGATTCAAAGCCAGAAATCACTTATAAGGGGTAATATTTGGCTTTTGGCTTTCTGAATCTGTGTTACTTTACTCAGAATTATTATTTCCAGGCCCACAAGATACTAGTTAACTTTGGAATTTCATTTTTTCTTTACAGCTGCATAGTATTCCATTGTGTAGGTGTTCCACATTTTCATTACCCATCTATCAGTTGATGGACATTTAGGTTACTTCCATTTACTGGGTATTATGAACAGAGCAACAGCGAGCATATGTGAGTATGTATCTTTATAGTAGGATATAGAGTCTACTGGATACATGCTGAAGAGAAGTCTAGCTGGTTCATGTGAGAGCTCTTTCTGACTTCTTTAGGTGCTTCCACACTGGTTTCTATAGTGGTACTACCATCAGCAATGAATAAATATTCTACTTTTTCCACATCCATGTCTGCATTTGTTGTCCTTTTTTTTTTCTTGATCTTAGACATTCTTACTGAGATGAGATGAAAACTCAAATTAGATTTCATTTGAATTTCCGATTGCTAAATATACCACATAGAATTTGGGTACATGGAGAAATAAAACTTGTATCCTGATACCAACCTGGATGCTTCATTCTTGTTGGCTACATTCATAGTCCTGCAGTGTTATATGGGAGGCAAAGGGAAGTGACCAATAGTCTTATTCAGCTAAAATTCTGAATGCTACAATAATGACTGGCCTGAAAAGACATACTCACATGTGCAGTTGTAGCATATTATGTTGTAGAAATAACCAATTACTTTTGATCAGATATAAAGCTCACCGAAAAGGATGGAACTCATACCTAGTACGACTAACTAGACCATAAAAAACAAAACAAAACAAAACAAAACAAAAAAAAAAAAAACAGTGGATAGCTAGATCATAGGCCTTAAGCAAGACCATACTATTATTCTGTAAAATGGGCACAGTGTTAAACCATGTCCTAATGACTTATCTCTGTACAAGTATATTACTGTTGCTTTCAGCCATCATCAGAGAAGCTTCCTTTTACAGTACATGGGAATCAATTCAGAGACTCACAGGCAGGGAATAAGAGACTGTGAATCATTCAGTCCCAAATGGATCATTGATACCAAACTCTTTGCCTTCAAGTCTCAGGGATCATTATGTAAAAGGGGTATGGAAAGATTAATAAGAGTCAGATACAGTGGATGACTGTCGTAACACAGTGTTAATACATATGAAGGGATTTTGCACATGTGAATTTACAGTGGCTGTGTGTTGTGTACAATACATGGACACGATTAATCCAGGCTAAAATCTTACCATGGACTGCATGCGGTCTCACACCATCTTGTGGGCTATTGATGTTTGATGGCTGCTGGGGTCGGGGAACATAAAGTTTCTTTAGGGATGCATTCCTAAAGCCTACCTTTGCTCCAGTAGATGGTTCTATACTCATGTGCTGGCAACACTAGGAGAGATCTGTGAGTTTAAAAAAAGAAAGCACATGAATATGGATGAGACAAGTGTTTGCAGATGTGGGAGGGAGATGGGAGGGATTAGATGAAAGATAATGGGGGTTAGATTTGATCAAAATACATTATATGCTTTTGTGAAGTTCTCAAACTATAAAGAAATCAGAAGGCATTCAGTGTGGTAACTTACTAGAGACAGACCAAGAGGACTAGGCAACAAGGTTGGAGTTGGGAGAAGACACCTGATCAGATCCTATAGAAGCAGCATGACCCATACTACGGGTTTAGTTTTCAAATTTTTTTGTGGACTCTTGTATTCATTTACATTTCAGTCTCTCAGTCTAGTTGGGATTTTCATTTTATGTGGTAGTCCAAGTTGTGATTCTGGCTTCAAGTCCATCCAGTCTATATATTCTGGTCCAGACTAAGGATGCTACAGTCCTATCTGGTCCTCAGACATCAGTCCAACTTGCTTTTCAGAAGTTTTGTTTCCCCCATGTTCATGAGCAATATGGCAGCATTATCTACATGGGCTCAGAGGCATGGTTATCTCTTTGATGCTGTCTAGGTTCTGTCTGCCAGCACTCATGAATAGAATGTCCATATAAAGTCTTAGTATGTTCTTGGGTCAGGTAGCATGGCTGTTCTCTCCTATGCACACATAGATTACTGTCATCTTTTTAAAAGTGTGATTCTTTCTCTCCGTGCTGGTTAGAATTTTGTTTTTTTTATTGCTTCTGTCAACTTAACACAAGCCAGAGTCATTGGGAAAGGGAAAAACCTCAACTGAGAAAGTGCCTCCATAAGATTTGTCTATAGTCAAGTTTGTCTGTCATTTTCTTGATGAATGGTTGATGTGAGAAGATCCAGATTTCTGTGGGCAGTGTTACCCTGGACAGGTGGTTCTGAGTGATATAGGAAACAGGTTTGAGCAAGCCATGGAGAGCATGGAAGGACATCAGTTACTTTGTCTCAATGTTCCTGCTTTGAGATCCTGACTTGGCTTCCCACAATGGACTATGACCCAGGATATATAAGATAAATAAACCCTTTCTTCCTCCTCCCGTTCCTCCTTCTGACCCTCTTGTTCCTCCTCCTGTCCCTTCTCCTCCTCCCTTTCCTCCTTTGCCTCCCACTCCTTCTCCTCCTCCTACTTCTTCATCTTTCTCTGGAGAAAGTCACCTGTGACCATCATATTCCTTCAATTTTTTTCTTTGTCTTAGTTCTACAAGTTAGAGAGTTATAGCAAAGTTTACAGAAAACATTAGCAAATCATTACCCAATTCTACGTTGAACCTTCTCTTTTTAAGACAACAGCACTCGAACAACCCTTGTTTTGATAAAGGAGATGTATGTACATTATCAGGAAAAAGAGTGAACTTAATATTCTACTTTATCAGGAATATTTTAATAAGTATAATAAATTGCTCCTCCTATATAAATCCATACACTTATCTTGTTTATCTTGGTGCCATTCTTGTCCTAAAATTAGGCCTGGTTGTAACAAGCATACTTAGATTTTCTCATAAAAAGAATTAATGATTTACTCTAACAATGGAAGTAGTGTGGGACAAAATATAGATGAAAAGAAATAATACATGCTTAGAAGTTCAGATGAAAAAGACAAGATTATTTTTCTTATCTTCCTAAGGCACAATCGCTTTAGACACTCAGTAACAATATTTTGTTAAGAATGATAATGCTAACAGTGTTCGTTATTAATTTATAAACCAACTAAACATTCCTTTTCCTTCTCAAGGAGATAATCGAGTATTCTTCAAAACTGAAAAGTATAATATCTTTCCAAAGGCCACACACTGTCTGCTCTGTCACCGAGGGAGGTTGGGGAAGGAACTGAAGATCACGGAGAACACTCCTTTACTGGCTTGTTGTCTGTGACTGACACAGTCTGCTTTCCTATCCAATGCCACCTGTCCAAGGGTGGCACCACCACAATGAACTGTGCCTTCCCACACCAATCATTAATCTGGAAAATGCTTGACAGACTTGCCTCTAGGCCAATCCTATGGAAACATTTCCTCAATTGTGAATTCCTCTTCCCAAACTCCAGTTTGTGCCTAGTAGACAAAAATCCAACCACGACAGTTGAAAATTGAAGAGTGACAATGTTGAGGGCCCAATGGTCTTGTCTTTACTCCACAATCATACATTAATTTATTAAAAAAAAATTGTTTTAGGCTCCTTCTTAGGAGAATTTAAAGTAAAATTATAAAAATACATTACACAGGACCAGTCCTCACTCTCAGAAATTTAATGAATAGATTTTGGAAATAAGCCAGAATTGGTAGAAGTATAAGATATGAGACCCCAAACTGTTGAAGTCTAAGACGTTAAGGAAACACCAAGAAACGGCAGAGACTCTAGCTAATGGGACAATAAGGAGCATCAGCGAGGGAATCATGCTCAACCTCTTGATGTTTTCAGGCAAAGATGGCCAGGAGTGCTTGAAAATAAACAAATCAATTCAATTAAATGTGCATGTCTATAACAGGGAAGGGCATCACTTTGCCACAAAACTTTAACTGGGGTTTTTAATTCAGGTGCACAGGGTGTGGAAAAGAGTGTTGAAAGATGAATCTGGTAAGGCTGGTTGCAGTCTGGCAAGGTCACGGTGTGACTTGCTTGCCAGAACTTTGAACTTCATTTACATGAATATGGAGCACTGCAATTCAACCACGTGAGAGAGAAACATGGGGAAGCATTGAACAGGAGTGCGGCATTCTAAAAATGTTACCCTGGAAACTCTGTGGTAATGGAGTATAGGAAACTGAGGGACAGGTGAAAGTGCTGTATGAGGTGCTACGAAATACTTGGTAGCACTCAAGAGAGCAGCCTTGTAGAACATTTTGGACTACTTTAAACTCTAAATCAATGGCTCCTCCTCCAGCTAGAGCACCAGAGAGCTCACAGTCATGACTTCTTTTGTGCAGCTCATTTCTAAGATCAAGAAAAAAAAAAAAAAAAAATCGACGTGCTCTTCGGCACAGTCCCTTGGTCGAGAGCACTTGAAAAATCCCGCTTCCTTTCTGGGGCATTTCCCTCAATTTGGAAACACTCACCCACAGCTGAGTTACTGACAAATATCCAAGGATCCTTACCAATCTGATCTGAACCGCTGAGAATTGTGCCTGTGTTCGACCCCTTGCAGTCTCTAACACTAACAAAGGACATACCTTCTACCGTGCAATCAATAGCTGTTGACTAAGGAGAACGAAATGAGATCAGGAGAACGCTGAAGTGAGGTGGCAGGGTACTTGGAAAGAATTCTTATTCATTGTTTGAAAATTATAAACAACAAAAAAAATCAATGGACGGTTTAATTGATGCATCGAATCTTATTTGTCCTGCCCTTTACATTCACTTTGTAATTTATTAAAATACACTTCCAATCTCCTTTCTCCTCTGAATACGAAATTCCTAACTACAACACCCTCAGTAGCAAGCTCTTACTTTATCCTTAGCATTCCCCTGCCCCCAGAGATCAACAGAACTTTTTTAACCTAGGGCAAACAATTTTTCAATCGTGGCTTTAAATTTGATGAGGTTCCATTAAGAAACCCCATGTATGTCCTACTTCTAACAGGCAAACACATAAAGAGACGGCCCAAGCACTTCATTAAAGGCAGGAAGATTAAGGCCGAAGATTACACAAGCAGCCACCCACACTGGTGTTGCAAGGCTAACTAACAGTCAGCCTGAATCACCACCCTAAAGCTGCCTGTATTCCTTCCAACTCCTGGCTTCAGCTTACCAATCAAGATGCAAGAGAGTAAAATGTTAGCATTGGTGACCGAGAAAGCAGGTGTGTTACGTTTTCCTTAGTTACTCTCAGCCCCGCGGCAACAATTGTTTCTTGTTTTTTACTTAGTAAACAAATCACCTGGGTGGTAATTAAAGAATTTATACGAGTCTTAAGATCAGGAAGAATAATATTTGGTCTTGTTTCTAGCAGGAGAGGCACTGGTTTGTTATCTCAGAAACTAGGTTTTAAATAAGCTTTCTCCACCCAGGGCTCCCGTCAGCCACCGCGGCTGCACATCTCGCTCAGCCCCTCCTTCACCAGACCTTGTCCTGTTCTGATTGTTCTCCTCTTTTATCTCACTTCATGCCGTCCTAACCTGCAGCCACAGATCTGTTCTGCAATTCCAATGATTCTTAGAATATTCAGTCGATTTGTGTTTCCATGTTCCATCTTGTCATTCTCAGCCAACTGGAATTTTCCTGCCTTCGTTCCATATAACATTTGTGTACCTCTTCCAACATTTTCCTCTTTTTTATTTGACTAAAACATCATTAGACTAACTTATTTCTTGGTTATCTTGCTTCTGGATTGCTAAGCTCTTTTAAACCAAGAAATTACAACTATATTTGGTCTACTTGGAACCGATTTTAGTTTGCCAGATCATGTGAGCAGGTGAGAGCAGGTGAGCCAATTATTATTGAAAATTAATTTAAGAATCTTCACAGTAGTAAATATTAATACCGCACAGCAATAAGATTATAAATGGAATGAATAATTGTGTGAACAAACCATGATCGACCTAGTTGTTTTACTTGAATACTGAATTTCATATCAAGCATCCAGGAAACCAATGAGAGAATGGAAGACAGAAAACCAGTAGGTAAATGATTCTCATGATTTAGTTAGAGGCAAGAAAAACTGGAAATGTGTTCGATTAAAGTTTGAAAATTGATGTAAGATCTTCATAATGTATTGAAATCATAATGAGATGAGTCAGTGTACCAGTAATCTGCGTACTGCAAGAAATTAAAATGCTTTCCAAAGGGATTAAAGTGTGTGTGTTGTGAGGGGTGGGGGGTGTTCAAATTTAAGTATCCCATTTCAAGCACTCAATTAAGAACCACTTGTTTTTCAACAGCACCATAACATGATCCAGGGATGAAAAAATAATCTTACTACAGCAGCCTAGTGTGGGCGAATACACACAGAACAAATCAAAACAACATAACAACTCAATTCCAGAAAGTCTTTGTACCTTAGTAAAGATGCAAATGAAAACATACCCACCCTCGGGAAATTATTTAATAAAACAAAGTTAAGGGTTGGGAAATTGGCTTTGTTGGTAAAGTGCTTGCTTTGCAATTGTGAAGTTGAGTTTGATCATCTCAACCCATGCTAAAACAAAACCAAACAATAACAATAACAAAAAACCAATGAAAGAAAGGAAGAAAGAAAGAAAGGAAGAAAGAAAGAAAGAAAGAAAGAAAAGAAAAGAAAGAAACTGAATGCACTGGCATGGGCCCTGCACTGGGTCCACTGCCTCAGGAGTCCTCTGTGGATTGCTTGTCAGGCAGTGTTGCTTCCTTGGTTATCTTCATGTCATCAAGACATCCTGCCTCAAAAAAGGGTGCGGTGCAGTGCGAAGTATCTAAAGAAGGCCTGCGTGAGGTGGTGTACAAGCATATACACACATGTATGTTCCTGTGCCCATATGTTCACCTGCATATACATAAACACAAATACATATGCACACACACATATTCAAAAGAAGACAAATCCACTTGCAGGTGAAAGAAAGTTTTATATATATATATATATATATATATATATATATATATATATATATAATTTTTTAACCACACTTAAGGATAGGCCCCATACCCAACAGTAGGTGGCCAACTGTTTGTTTTATATTGTATTGTATTGTATTGTTTTGTTTTGTTTTAGCCTGGGATCAGGAAATCAAGCTCAACTTCAGACTTGCAAAGCAAGCACTTTACAAACAAATCCAATTTTCCAGCCCTGTTTTATTAAATAATTTCCCAAGGGTGGGGTGTGTTCTATGGACATTTTGTCTTATAACCAAATTTCTTTCGATGAAGCAACAAAAAAAGTTTGGTAAGATAGGCTCCTTAACACATGATGTTACCATGAAAAGGGATAAATCTTGAGACATTGAAAATAAAACTCAAAAACTCTAAATTTTTTGTGGCAATTGAAAACGTACTACAAAATAAACAGGAAGTAAAGTAGTACTTGGAAAAATGATAAGAAAATTGAGCGAAAACTGAAATTCACCGAAAGGTATATTAAAGAGGCTTGGCTGGTAGCAAGAGTTCGTTGACATAGTGATATTCCAGACAGAAAAGGCAGGGGAATGACGCCAGACAGGATAAACCTGTAAACAAGTAGAAAGTTCCAGAAAGTTTGGAAAAGCAAAGGTAACACAGGGCGCTCTTCACGGTGTGTGTATGTTGGGATACCCGACCACAACATGCACAGAAGCATGGTATTTTCCAGAGTAAACACTTAACATTTTAATAAATCAAGCTGTGACTATCAAGGTAAACACTAAGAAGGGAAAAGCAATTTATAGTTAATAAGCTAACTGGCAGGTGAGTGGATGGCAGCTAATTGAAAAGAAGGCAAGCTAAAGAAGTGAGCAAATGGACGGAGCAGACACAGGGACACCAACAATTTATGGTCACTGATGGCCTAAAAGACTTCACACTTCAGACTGGTAAAAATGAAATGCACATTCATTTTATGAGCCATCCCCTGGACATAAAGATGTGGGAGGATAAACACAGGTGGGCAAAAATGAGCAGAAGATACGAAACACAAGGTGTGTGTTATTATAAACATCTTCATGTGATACCAACTTCGATGCAGAAAGAGAAATGGGTGTAAAATCAATATAAAGGGTGACACAGAAAACTTTCGGTCACTGGCAGAGCACACAATTCAATTCAGCAGAAATGCAGAATTCTTGAACTATACAATTAACAACTTTGCTCTTGACAGTTCTGAGTATAAAACAATGACAGATCAAGTTCACCAGAAAATTATAAATATTGGGCATTATTTTAGGAAAGTATTGCAAAGTTTTTACATATTTGCTTGCTAACTGTGTTTCTTGAGTGACACTTTACGAATTGCATAAATAAAATATAAATTTTAAACTGTTTCACAAGACATTCAAGTAAAAATATGAGGGAGTAAAACTTTAATATGCAGGTAAAATACTAGCTTTTCCTTTATAGTTATGCACTCCTAAAGTAAAAAGCTGTGTTTCATTAATGAAATTTATATTTTTATATTAAGACATTGATAAAATTTTATCAAAGACCTAGAGAACCAAGAGTTGGTTTCCTATAATTAGAGAAAGAGATTAGTCATTTTAGCAAGAATGACCAAGAAAATAAAAATGTTAAGTTACTGATGTTAGGAGCAGGACAAAAATATATTAATACAGATATTAGAAAGAATAGAAGTGAAAGTGGAATACACATTTTTATCAATAGGTTTGTAAGTGAACTAGGTGATTGTCAAACACAGTGTACCAAAACAGACACAAGGAAAATGGTAAGCATAAATACGGATATTCCTACATATGGTCTTTAAACAAAGTCTTCATTTATATTATCTTATAAATATATTTGCAGGCACAGATGGCTTAGAAAGTAAGTTTCCTCAAAACTCATAATGGAAAGAGAAGGAACAAATAATACTAGATTGCCCGTTTCTGTTTCCGTTATTGACTTAGAAGATGACTTTCCATCAATAACGTCTTAAGTATTAATTAATTGTGACCTATGGGATGAGGTTGCCAACAGTGCTTTCTGAGATGGCAGGAGGGACTCAGAAACATCTGTCATAAAACGCCTGTGTGGCATGAGCACGCTGTTGCTCGTAAGTGCAGCATTGATCATTTGGAAGGAATATAATAAACACAATAAAAATGGTAAATAATTTAATCGGTGTGCTAAACAAAATCTAGTGATATAATTAATTAATGAGGATATTTGAAAAATTAGATGAAAAGACCTAAAGAGCAAAGGAAACACACACACACACACACACACACACACTCACACACACACACTCACACTCACACACACACACACACACACACACATGCATGCACAGGCACATGCACACATATACATGTATAGGAACACACATATACAGGAACACACAAACACATGCACACTTTAAAACAATGCATTTAAAATAATAAAACTAAATATGTAAATATAAAAACTTTGGTGGATGTAAAGACATACAATGATAGCTCTAAAACAAAGATGGATGCTTTAATTTCATTCCTAACAAACATGAGAGTGTGAGGACCCTGAGGAATAACAGCTGCTGATGAAGTGATCAACTCTTAGAGGAAGTAACGATGTTAGTATATGTGCACCTCACAGCACGGCATCCAAACTTGTAAGCTGGAACTGGTAAAGGTGAAACAAAACAATAATCAAATAAATGAACGACAGCAATGACTAGATGATCCCACTAGTTCATCTGGCAAGATTTCAACATTACTGTTTTGGCAACTTATGAAACCATCAGACAAATAGTCCATTAACTCCCAAACAACACTGTATTAGTCAGGATACTCTAGAGTCACAGAATTTATGGATAGTTTCTATATAGTAAGGGAATTTGTTATGATGACTTACAGTCTGCTGTCCAACTCCCCAACAATGGTCATGAATGCAACTAACAAGATGTAACTATTCCTCATACAATTGCAAACACATTTGTAAATTTACAATGGGGCAATGTCCCTTGGGAACATTCTTTCAGGATCTCAACTTAAACACCAATCTATGTTGAAGAAATTGGAAGGAAGCACAAATAGCTATACGAATGTGTTCTTAGCAAAATAAAACAGAAGCATTCATATCACTTTATGATCCTCATTTCTGCAACTGATTACATGGTCTTAGATAATATTTCTAACTGCTTTTCTCAACTACCCATTCAGGATTTCCTCCACCCTCTGCAAGCACCTCGGCAGATCTTGGCTCTTTTCTTGGAGGAGTGAGCCATGCCTTCATTCCTGATGGGTCTGTGCCCTTTTCCATCCTGCTTGGATTAGGCTGTTGCAGTTCCCATTGACTTTAATCACAGGACACGGCAGTACTAAGAGATGCCCTAAGGGATCTCCTGCACTCCAGACATAATCCTTCTTACCTCTATTTGGAGAGGCAATCCAATTTCACCATGTTTATCTGGACCTATCATCCCTCATAACATCGTTATTCCTTTCTTAACCTGTTGGTTTAAGGGCATTAGAAACCCAAAATGACCAGGGGGGATGTCTGAGCTTCCAGTTCTATGCAATGTTTGTTGTGGCTTTTGGTAGGAGCACTTCTTCCTCTGGAACCAAAACTTCTAAGCCAGCAGAACATAGGGGTTGTGGGGACAGAAAGCAAAAATTTTCCTAGAGGGTCACTAGGAGTGATAGTGAGTAGAACTATTCCCTTTTCTACCCTTGATTCCTGGATCCATGGATCTTGGCAATGGGAGAAACTGTACCACATATCGGACATTTATTCAAAACATATACTGCCGTCTGAAGAACTGTGCCCCATCCCTCTATGCTGCTGCCATCTAATTGGCACTGTACCTCTGTCTTCAAAAGGCCATTCTACTTTTCTATCAGACCTGCTGTTCCAGGATGATGCGGAACATGATAAGATCAGTGGATTCCATGATTGTGGGCCCACTGTCACACAACCCTGGCTGTGAAATGAGCTCCTTGGTCAGAAGCAGTATTGTGTGGAATACTATGATGGTGGATAAGGCATTCCGTAAGTCCATGGATGGTGGTTTTAGCAGAAGAATTACACGAGGAAAGGCAAATCCATAATATGTATCTACTCCAGTCAGGACAAAATGTTATCCTTTCCTTGAAAGAAATCAATCTGCCACCAGGTTGCTGGCTGGTCACCTCAAGGAATGGTGCCATATCTGGGGCTCAGTGTTGGCCTCTGCAGTTGACAGATCTGGCATTCAGCAGCATCTGGATCCAGGCCAGCTTTGGTTAGTGGAAGTCCTTGTGGTTGAGCCCAAGCATAATTTAAAAAGTTCAACTTCCAATGTCCCCATAGTCTATAGAAGTCTCAATAGTGTTTTAAACCTTCAAAGTCTCTTCTGAGATTCACCCAATCGCTCAACTGTAATCCCCAAGGCAAAACAGGAAAGCAGCTGGGCAAACTCCAAACTCTGCATCTCCATGTCTGATGTCAAAGGCGTCTTCAGATCTCCAACTCCTTTTTCATCTTTGTTGATTGCAAAAACCTTTTTTCTCCTGGGCTGGTTCTACTCACTGTTAGCAGCTTTTCTCAGCAGCTAGCCCACAGCTCTGGCATCTTGAACATCTTGGGGTCTCCAAGGCAACTTCAATGTTATAGCTTCTTGTTGCAATGTCTGGCATCTACACATGATCTTCTGGGCTCCTCCAAAGGGCTGACATTGCTTCTCCAGCTCTGTCTTCTATATCACTCTAAGCTCAAGTTGATCCACTCCACTGCTGTTGCTGTTTTTAGTGGTCATCCCATGTTACTGACATCGCCAATACACTGGGATCTTCCAATTCAAATAGGCTTCACCAATAACTTTTCATAGGCTCTCTTCATCGAGTCAAGCCTCAACTCCTTTGCATGGTCCCATCCATCCTGGGCCATCAACTACAACTGAGGCTGCACCTTCACCAATGGCTTCTCACATTGCCAAACCTCAAATGCTCTTCATGGCCCCTTCATGCCTTTTAAACTCTTACACATTACCAAGTACAACTGCAGCATGAGGTACAACCTTGGCTACCTTGGGAACACAGCTTCTCTCTGCTCTCAGAAAACACTTCCCAGAAGATTTCACTTCAGTGATGCTGGTCTCTTCTTAATCATCACTAATTTCTTCACTCCAGCTAACCAGTATCAACTGTCCCAGTAGTCCCTTTCATTTTTCACTGTAAAGCCAGAGTCACATGGCCGAAGCTGCCAACTTCTGCTGTTTCCGAATCTGGAACATGGCCTTCTTGTTCTACTACATTATCACTATCTTTCTGTTTTCTAACTCCTTCACTGTCCTGCATCTTGCTCTGTAGATTGACTTTGAACTCAGAGATCTGTATGCCTGTCTCCTGGGATAAAACGTGTGTACCACCATGCCTGCATCAAAGCTTAGCTGGATAGGATCTTGCCCAAAAGTCCCTGTCCTTTAATCTGCTATCTCCATGAACACAGGATCCAGCTCCATTTCACTTCCTAGTGCCCCTTTAGGGACCATATATTTTATATATTTTTCTTTCTAAGTTTGCTTTGCTTGTTCAAAATGCTCTTCATGAGAATTAAACAGAGAACAAAGTCTGTGATGGAAATTTCTGAGACTTCCTTTGTCAATGCAATTCATCTGAGTCTTTTCACCCTAGCCTCAGGCAGACTCTGTAACACAAGAGCAAACAGCAGCCACGTTCCTCACCAAAATACCACAAAAACAGTCTCTAGTTCACATACTGAAGTTCTTCTCCACTGCAGCTCTTGGACCAGGTCTGTACAATTCAAATCACTCTCAGTAACAAAGTCCTCCATATTCCTACTAGGATGGCCCATTAAGCCCCCTTTAAAGCATTCCACTGCTTTCCGAATCCAAAATCCCCAAATCCACATTCTTCCAAACAAAAGTATGGTCAGGCCTATTAAAATAATACCACACTCCTGGTACCAACTTCTGTATTAGTTAGGGTTTTACAGACCTGTAAAAAGACACCATAACCAAGGTAACTTTTATAAGGACAACATTTAATTGGGGCTGGCTTACAGATTCAGAGGTTCAGTCCATTATCATCAAGATGGGAACACGGTAGCATTTAGGCAGGTATGATGCAGGAAGAGCTGAGAGTTCTACATCTTCATCTGAAGGCTGCTAGCAGGAGGCTGGCTTCCATGTAGCTAGGATAAGGGTCTTAAAGTCATTCCTAATTCAACAAGGCCACACCATCTAATAGTGCCACTCTCTAAGCAAAACATATACAAGTCATTAAAAATACTGTCAATCAGTGTGATCTAGCTGACTTTTAAGGGATATGCTATCTAACAGCAGCACAGAGCACATTCCTCATTGGTTGTTAGAATATTCACCAGGAAATACCACATTCTGGGCCATAAAAAGAACTTTTACAGATTTAAAGGGGAAAAGTAAGATGAAATATGCTTTTTTGACTACAACAAAATTAAAATTAAAATAGCAATAATAATAATTTTAAAAGGTGGCTTTGGACCTGATGGCTCAGGCCTGTAATCAACACTCAGGATGCTGAGGTAAGAGAATCATGTGTTGAAGGTTGACCAGTTCTACAGTATGTTCCAGGTCAGTCTCTATTTTTTTACTTAATACAAGATCATGTTTCAGAAATGATCAAAGAAACAAAGCAAAGCAAGAATCTCCAAGGCATGTGGAAAGGTTAAACACAATGAACTTCTTGGGGGGGAGTAAAAAGGATGGGAGAACTTAGAAAAATATTTTAAGTAAATGAAAATAAAAATAAACATATCCAGGATAAAAAAAAAAAAAGAAATGATCAAAAAACAGGGTGAAGGTTAAACACCATACTTTGGGAGAAAATAAACTCAGGGAGCCATCCTTTTGGATAAATGAAGACAAAAAATTAAATGGTAGAGATTAGTAAGGCACACACTTACAAGGTCCTTAAATTTAGAATTTGGACCCAGCCTCAGCTATAGGAGTTCAGGCCAATTTAAGCTTCATAGCAAGACCTTGTCAAACAAAACAAACTTGTCAAGATTAGTAGATTCCAGCAAAACAAGTGTTTCAAGGAAAAGTAATACAATTACATGCACATTTTAGAACACACATAAGATCTTGAATCAATAACTTAATCTTTCAGACAAAACACGAACTAAAGAAAGAAAACTAGGAAAAGAAACGAAAGAAAACAGGTAATGAAAGAATAAAGCAAGCAGAAGCCAAAACTAAAAATGTGAAGAGTAGTCTCTGAGGTCAAAAATTAAGAAAGTGATGGAAAAGTATGACTAAACCTTGTCTTTACTGGAAAAGGCAACAAAATTGATAAGCCTGTAGCTTAGGAAAATAAAAAGATATGGAGAATAGTTAGACTACACACAAGCCACTGCCCTGGGAAACGAATAGAGGTCACTGTGTTGGACCCCAGGACATCAACAGGGCCATACGAGAAGCTATGACAGTTCTGTTTACAAACTTGCTAATTTTGGTTAAACAGACAATTTATAAACTCCTACAAAGGGAAGTAAATTTGTTAATGTGCCTGCTTAGTAAATAAATGGAGTCAATAAATGAGCTTCAATAAACTAACAATAGGGCTGCTGGGCTTTAAATATTACAGAATAAGTTATTTCAATCCTCATTTATTTACCCCCAATGAGCAACAAATAGAATACCTGATAATTCATTCTATAAGGCAAATATGATGCTAATATCAAAAGCCTGGTGAAGGTAGCACATAGGAAGGAAAACTGCATGCCAAGACAGCATATGCACTTAGCACAAAGTCTCAGAAAATTATGAGCAAATTAAATAAAAGCATGTATGAAAATAGTATGTATGCTATCAACCAAGTGAGATTTAAACCAGGTATGCAATTATTGGTTGAACATTTAAAAAATCAATGTTATTTACACATCAAAAGTCTGAGGGAAAATTATGCTGTACAAGAAGTATATTTGGTAAAAGCTAATATTCATTTATGAATCAAAAACAACAACCGAAATCTAGTCATATTGAACTCTTTGTAGCTACATGAAGAACTTTCTCAGCATAGACAGAGGGCCTATATGCATGTTAATGGTTGAAAACTGGAGGCTTCCCCTTCAGATCTGAACAAGGCACAGATGCACTTTGCCACCATTGATATTCAGAGTTGTGCTAGAGTTCTGCTCAGTCTGATGAGACAGGAAGGAAGAATATCCAGCCTTGTCTTTTTCTCCAAAGGGATCATCTGGGTAGAAGTTTCCATGTGAAACTGATGAACAATCCAGCAAGGGATAAACTATCGGGTTACTAATCCAAACCTGTTACCTTTATGTGGACAAGCATCGAAAATTGAAATCACAAAATAGCATTATTTTATTAACACTAGAAAATCGAAACCCATATCAAAGCCAGGCATGGCCATCTGCAATCCCAGTTTTGGGAGGTAAAAGTAGATTTATTCCAGGGCTTCCAGGGCTTTCTGGACAGCTAATTTAGGCAATACAGTGATCTCCGAGATGAAGATGAGACCCTGTCTCTAAAAATAAGATTAAGTACAACGGAGGATGACAACAAACATTAATCCCCAGAGTCCACATGTGCACTCATGGGCAATCATAATTGAATAAACATGCATGCTTGCACACACACACACACACACACAGAGAGAGAGAGAGAGAGAGAGAGAGAGAGAGAGACACACAGAGAGAGAGAGAGAGAGAGAGAGACAGAGAGAGAGAGAGAGAACCCCATCTCATTAAAAATGAGAAGGATCTGAACATAAATGTTATCAAAGAAGATGTACAGCTTCTTAGTAAACACATGAAAAGATGTTCAATAGCATTGGTTAGTGGAAATATAAAATTTAATTAGTCACCACTTCACTTCCATTTGGCAAAATTAGGACAAGTATTGCTGTAGGTTCCAATTGTTAGAGCAAATGCACAATACCAGGGATTTCTCTTAGTGGTAGTCCCCAAGTGCATACTCATTCTGGTAGATGGTGTGCGTTAGATTGTTATAGCACTTAACTTACCTCAGTAAGGCAGCACTCACACCTAGGTTGATACCTAATGATCTAGGAGTCAGAGGTCAATCTGCACACAAATGTTCATAGCAGCTTTACCTTTACAGTCTCCAAATGCTGGAAACTAATAATAGGTAAAGGGAAGCAGGGATTGTGAGGTAGGATATACATATGAAGATATACAGTCTCACACATGAATTTAATTTCATACTACCCAGTGGTAACAGAAAACAACTACAGAATTTGTATAAAGGTAAAGAAGAGCCTTTCAAGGTAGGGGTGCAGAAATAATAAAAACTCTGTTGCTTATGTCGCCATCCCTAGAATTATAAATAAGCACTCCACACTGAGCCGGCTCAGTGGGCTGTGCTTATGGGTTTGTTTATTATATACATATTTGACAACAACTCTAAAAAAAGAGGAGGCCGGTAAATTGTGGAGAAAGTTTGGTGGAGGCAGAAGTGGGGAGGGTAGGAGGGAGGAGAAGGAGGTAAATGATGTAATCCCTTTTCATTCCTTTTAATCCATTGTCTTAAAAATGTGATTTTAAAAAAGCCAATGCTGGTTAGAACCCATAGAAGGCAGAAGATGAAAGAATCAATGAAAGGATGTTGATCTTCAGGACCATGAAAACTATTTTGCATGGTCAATATAATAGACACACCATATTTTGTGTCCACCAAACCTACTTTATCTTACAGTCAACAGGAGGAAACTTAAAGCATGCTAAGCTAAACTTCATTTTTTTTCTTTTTTTGTTTTTTTTCATCTTTATTAAATTGGGTATTTCTTATTTACATTTCAAATGTTATTCCCTTTCCCGGTTTCCATGCCAACATCCCGCTAAGGCTCCCCCTCTCATTCTCTATGGGTGTTCCCCTCCCAATCCTCCCCTCATTACCGCCCTTCCCCCAACAAGCCCATTCACTGGGGGTCCAGCCTTGGCAAGACGAAGGGCTTCCCCTCCCAATGATGCCCTTACTAGACTATTTATTGCTACCTATGCAGTTGGAACACAGGGTCAGTCCACGTATAGTCTTTGGGTAGTGGCTTAGTCCCTGGAAGCTCTGGTTGGTTGGCATTGTTGTTCATATGGGGTCTCAAGCCCCTTCAGCTCTTTCAGTCCTTTCTCTGATTCCTTCAATGGGGACCCACTCTCAGTTCAGTGGTTTGCTGCTGGCATTCACCCATGTATTTGCCGTATTCTGGCTGTGTCTCTCAGGAGAGGTCTACATCTGGTTCCTGTCAGTCTGCACTTCTTTGCTTCATCCATCTTATCTAGTTTGGTGGCTGCATATGTATGGGCCACATGTGGTGCAGGCTCTGAATGGGTGTTCCTTCAGCCTCTGTTCTAAACTTTGTCTCCCTATCCCCTCCCAAGGGTATTCTTGTTCCCCTTTTAAAAAAGGAGTGAAGCATTCGCATTTTGGTCATCCTTCTTCAGTTTCATGTGTTCTGTGCATCAAGGGTAATTCAAGCATTTGGGCTAATAGCCACTTATCATTGAGTGCATACCATGTGTGTTTTTCTGTGATTGGGTTACCTTACTCAGGATGATATTTTCTAGTTCATTCCATTTGCCTATGAATTTCATAAAATCATTGTTTTTGATAGCAAAGTAGTATTCCATTGTGTAGATGTACCACATTTTCTGTGTCCATTCCTCTGTTGAAGGGCATCTGGGTTCTTTCCAGCTTCTGGCTATTATAAATAAGGCTGCTATGAACATAGTGGAGCATGTGTCTTTGTTATATGTTGGGGCATCTTTTGGGTATATGCCCAAGAGAGGTATAGCTGGGTCCTTAGGTAGTTCAATGTCCAATTTTCTGAGGAACCTCTAGACTGATTTCCAGAATGGTTGTACCAGTCTGCAATCCCACCAACAATGGAGGAGTGTTCCTCTTTCTCCACATCCTCGCCAGCATTTGCTGTCACCGGAGTTTTTGATCTTAGCCACTCTGACTGGTGTGAGGTGGAATCTCGGGGTTGTTTTGATTTGCATTTCCCTGATGACTAAAGATGTTGAACATTTCTTTAGGAGCTTCTCAGCCATTGGGCATTCCTCAGCTGTGAATTCTTTGTTTAGCTCTGACCCCATTTTTAATAGGATTATTTGTCTCCCTGCAGTCTGACTTCATGAGTTCTTTGTATATTTTGGATATAAGCCCTCTATCAGTTGTAGGTTTGGTAAAGATCTTTTCCCAATCTGTTGGTTGCCATAAAAACTACAAAGGTTCTGTAAGGTAAACTTCATTTATGTAGTTAGAGAATTGCAGGGAAGAGTGCAGACTGTGAAGAGAATCGAAATGTGTCACAACTGCATGAAAAAATTTTACTGAAGTGGAATGTACTGAATGGCCTTTTGGAAATACCTGAGTGTATAAAAGTAAAAGCATGAGAAACACTGCACTCTACATCCTAATGTATAAGTGAGGGGAGGGCTACCCTGTGGTATTGTTATATATGTGTACTAGAATTGGGTGATTAAATAAGTAGGTTGTGGGTGTGGAAGCCAATGTTTTTTACTGGAGGAGTGGGAGTTCACAAGCAAGCAATGGAAGAAGGCTTTAATTATCCACAGGCCAATCAAGTATACTTGGAAACACCAGTTCAAAATAAAATGTCTAGCTTAAGTTATGGTTTTGGAGGTGTGTGTGTGTGTGTGTGTGTGTGTGTGTGTGTTTGTGTGTGATTGTTTATGTATCTTTTCTCTAAGAGCTGAGGTCATGGGCAATGTTCTTAAGTGACACATTCTATCAAAACTGAAACAAAAGAAAAAGACTACCCAAACAGACACATCTGGAGAAAATGAATTTGCAATTAAAAACCTTCACCTACATAAAGATCTTGTTTCAGATCCATTCGTTAGTGAATTCCTCTTAACATACATCTTAAAAAATAAATAAAAAATCTATACAAAATCTCAGATAAAATGCCAACTCATTTTAATGAATTCTTAAGATTATCCTCATACGAAATTAAATGGGAATATTATAAAAAAAACAATTGGAAAGACCAACTATATGCAGAAAAATTATGCAAAAATTCTATCAATTTAGCAACTTGAACCCAGCACCATATAAAAGCCACGAGATGCCATAAGCAAATGCAGTTAATTCCAGTAATGTAAGAATGCTACAGACATTTAATAAGTGGAAATTGTGATAGAAGGAGATAAATGAGAGAACTTTAATGTTAACGTATAGTGAGCTGGAAAGATTCCTCCACAACAAGAGTATTTACTGCCTGTGTAGGACCTGAGGAAAGTTCCCTTCACTCATGCAGGTGGCTCTCAACAGGCTTTAATTTCAGCTCCCAAAGAATCTGATGTCTCTGGCCTCCTGGATACCTGCTCTCACATGCTCATACCCACACAGAGACATAGACGCAGATAATTTTTAATATAGAAATAATATTTGGCAAAAACAGTAAGAGCTCACCCATATCAGCATAATCCTGACATCATCAAAGTAGCAATAGAAAGAATATTTTTTAATTTGATGAAAAACATTCAATAGATCAAAAGCTGACTTTATACACAATAGTGAAAGAGAATCTGACAAAATTATAGACTTGGGGCAGAGATTTGAAGAAATTAAGGCTATTTCTTTGATTAGGGCTTATTAACTGACAATAATTATATGCTTTTGCATGCCAGATCAATTAAAGACTTTAATAGTTTTCATGGGAATATAAATTAGTGTAATGGTTTAGAAATTGGGCAGACAACAGATTCAAAGAACTTCAAAATGGTTGTATCCTTTCACCTAGAGTTCTTATGTCCTAAAATCTACTAGGGAATCTTATCAAAAGTATAGGCAAATATTTATGTATAAGAAAGTTCACTGGACTTTTTTGTGTGTTTTTATTTGTTGAACTCTGAATTGAACTTGACCTTTAACATTGTGATAACAAAGACTCTCCAACTTCCCTTCTTGAGTACACAATTTCTTTCCAGACCATTTAGGGGCTAAATTGTTCTCTACTTTTCTCTGAAAGAAAAAGGACAACTCTGTGTTACTTGTTTTGTAACCCACCACATACAACACACATATGTATCTACATAGCAATATGCAATGTATTTGCTGTTTTTCATATGAGCAGAAATACATATAAAAGTTTGACAGAACTGTCAGCTATACTCTCTATGGACCCATGAAAAATCTGGTGGCAGGGGAGGACTTTGTGTTTTAACAGCAAGAATGATAACAATTATAGCTACTACTGAGAGGTGGGGCTAAGAATTTGGTATGAATGTATAAGAGGAATTTATCTAATAGTTATATTTATAAACAAAGGCAGAAAAGCATTTCACTATTGTGCCCAATAGGTGATACATTTTATAAATTAATTCATAGTTCATCTCTTGTGTAATATTAGGATATCATATATGTGCAGAAACTATCATTAAAATGTTTGTTCACCTTTGAAAGTGCACTTAAATGCCCTAATAATACTTTATTATATGTTAATAAATGTGTAACAATTAATTATAAAATATTTCAAATTTACCTCATGCTAGTGATAAATATTATCATAGGATGGGCTGGAGAGATGACTCAGAGGTGACAAGCACATATAGCTCTTGCAGAGGACCCTGAGCCATCTTCTGACTTCTGCAAACACCAAGAATATATGCGATGCACAGATGTATAAGCAGGAATGATACTCACACTCCTAAAACAAAAATAATCTAAAATATATTATCAGATAAATTGTTTCTTCATTGATTGATTTACATAATGATGTCTACCAAAAACCAAAACCAATAAAACCCTACCTAGAAACAAGCCTTAGGTACCTTAGGTGCAAGACCGGCAAAGAGAACTCATTGGATTAATCATAATATTATTGCTGCACCAAATAAATTAATTTATAATGCCATTTACCTTGAGCTCATCAAATAAAAGAAAATAATCCTATTATATTGGTGTGGTAGGCATTAATCTTATTTAATCTGCAACAGAACTGATAGAGATTGATGGATCATCAGATAGGACTTTTGAATCTTGTGTAAGAGTCATAGAGGGGCTGGAGAGATGGCTCAGAGGTTAAGAGCACTGACTGCTCTTCCAGAGGTCATGAGTTCAATTCCCAGCAACTACATGGTGGCTCACAACCATCTGTAATGGGATCCGGCACCCTCTTCTGGTGTATTTGAAGACAATGACACTGTATTACATATATAAAATAAATAAGTTAAAAAAAAAGAGTCATAGAAATTCAGACTTGATACTGTGACAGTGGGCAGTATGATTTGAAGATTCTATTGTTCATTGGTCTCCAGATGAACATGTAGGTTGTATGACCTGTACGACCTACATGTTCATCTGGAAGAGCTTAAAATCATAGACTCAAAGGGTCCATCTTTGATTGACCCATCTTTGATTGACCACACTAAAGGCCCTCAAGACCCATCTCTGTCTAAGCATACCAAATCCTCTTGAGTTTCTGTTTAGTTTCTACATATGACCAGGAAACCCACAGGATTTTAATATGGGCACTTATCAAAAAGACTCATTTTCAGAAGTTTGGTAGATTTTTTTTTTAAGTGTAAGGTCCTTGGAAAACAGTGAAAACGATTCTGTTTGTAGGTATGTATCAGATAGTACCTTTCATATTATCCTATGCTTGGTATAACTATTTTCCTTCACTTCCTTCAATCTATTGAATATGAGCTGCTGCGATTGATATCGGAACATGGACTGCTGACTTGATATATTCAATAAACAGATAGAAGAAGACCTGCCTTCAAAATGAAGTGTTTGCAGAAATTCAAATTGATTAGACATGTAAAGAGGCTTCAAAAATAGAGTTTGCTCCTTTGCTTTTTGGCCAAGATGAAGAGGTGAATGATTTGGAAAATAATCACAAAATAAAGGGGCATTTACAAAACTAGTGAGCTGAAACTGATTTTTAAATTATAATGGAACCCGGAGATCTTTTGAATCACTGATAACTACATATTAATACTTTTTAATATTCCCCAAATGATTCAAATGTATAGCTAAGTTTAGAAAGCAGGAGATTAGACACATCCTTATATTCCCACCTTGGTAAATACTCAGCTTCAGTAGAAATGGCCAAGCCCAGATAAAATCATGCTGTAAAGCCAATTTATTAGATTCTATGGAATCAAATTCACTCTCACCATAAATCAGTCATGGTTTATGATAGGCTAAGCAAAACTGCCAAGCAGACCATTTTCCTATTATCCTCCAACATGATTTCTTCTGTGTAGCAACTGGCCTTCACTTAAGGAAGTTGGCAACCAAGTTAGGGGAGTCTCAGAAAAACAGCTGCCATACTGTACCTTGCCTTGGGGAATGATCAACCCTTCACTTCTGGGAAAAGTTAGTCATCAAACATGTCATCAGCCTTACCAAGCACTTAGTTCCTTTTCCCTTGAGGTAAGACTGACTCACTTTTCCAGAATGACAGCCATAGATGGTAGAGAGACTAGATATGTTAACCAATGCAAGGATAGCTTATCTCACTTAATTTATTCAACGTACATGCCTCTGGGTAACATTAAGTCCAAAAAACCATTAAGCTATTTGACTTCAAGTCTAGATAGTGTCCTTTGCCTCATAAAAAATTAATTTGGGTATAAATGTAATCCCTTTTTTTCTGACAGCAAGCAGCAGGACTAGCCAAGAAATGCCATGTGGGGCTGGGGGATGAACTCAGGAGTTAAAATTCCAGATACACAAGCATAGGACCTGAGTTCAGATCCCCTGCATCCATATAAGAATCTAGGACATGGCAGTATGCTCCTGTAATTCCATAAGTGGGGGGTTAGAGTCAGGAGTATGGGACATTTGATGGGTTCTAGGTCACTGAGAGACCTTGGCTCCAAAGATATGGGGAAGAATGAGAGAGGAATATGGCTATGTTGGACTTAGGCCTCTGCACTAACACACACACACACACACACACACACACACACACACACACGGAGAGAGAGAGAGAGAGAGAGAGAGAGAGAGAGAGAGAGAGAGAGAGAGAGAATATGCCAGAAAGAAGGGAGGGCATCACTAGGTTGAAGAAGGCATTTGAACCAAAATGATTCTGACATCTTCAAAAGTGCCTACTAATTGATGACTTGATGTACTCAATAAACACAAGAAGAAGCCCTGCTTGGACCAATGTATTATGAAGGGCTGGTAGAAATCCACATGGGTAATAGATATAAAGGGGCTTTCCCAAGCCCTTCCTCATGACTTACCTTCACCAGTAGGATAATCCTATTAACACCTTCCTTAGTAGGTCATAATATGATAGTTGGGAATTCTCTCTAGCCCACCACTGCAACTCCAAACCCCACCAGTAAGTCTCCCTGAAGGCTCATATCATGGACACATTTACCTCAATTTCTTCAAACCTAATCCAATGCCACAAACATGAAAAGGTATAAATGCATATCACCTTTGTCTTCCTATATGACTGTCAGTGTTAGTGCACTGGCTTCTCTTTACTTAATCTATAAAAGTGCACTCAAAATTTGACCCTAGAAGGTCCTGGAATATGTTAAGGTAGAGAAACAACTTCTAAATCAATGGTTCTCAACTTGTAGGTTGCAACCTTTTTGGGGTCAAACAACTCTTTTACAAAGGTCATATATTCACTTTATATATTCACATTATAATAAATAATAATTGAAAAATTACAGTCATAAAGTAGCAACAAAAATAATTTTATGGTTGGATATTTCCACAGCATGAGAAACTGTATTAAAAACTTGCAGCATTAGAAAGGCTGAGAACCACTTTCTAAACTGTACAACTCATAGAAGGAGCTCACATTGCTAGAAGCACTTCTCCATTAGATATATTAATATATAGGCATCCTGTCTTTTGAAGGGGTCCCAATGTACCAGGACTTACCAAAAGAACATCTTCTATATTATGTATATGTGTACACACATATCAGACAATGACGCAGGGCAATGCAGAATTCATAAAGTGCATGTCAATGATGAAGGATCCTCTTGTTACTGAACCAAGAGTCTGGCTATCTCCTTGGCTTTGAAGACAGAGTCTACCTTCTCTTTCTTTCTGCTAATTTCTTCTTTTCTCATGTTAATTATGACTCCTAGAAGTAATCTGTAGTAAAAGTTCCCTGTAACATCCTTTCTTCTAGACAGTGTTATAAAAGAGGAGCTTGTTTAATCTTAAAGTTCTAGCTAAGGTGAATTTACTTATATAAACTGATACAGACCAGGGTTTCTGTGTGTAATTTTAACATTCGTGTGTAATTTATCTTCGCTGCCAGTTCAATAATAACTAAATACTTGCTAGACATCTCCTAGCATTCCCTGTCATTACTAAACTGGTAATAACAGAAAAGCAATTCTATGCATGGTCCCTGAACTCAAATCTTTGCCTAACTCACTCATTTCTTGTTCTTCCCTGGGCTCATATAGATTTCTTGAGTCTAAACACATCTTTAATGAGTACCTACGAAACCACAACAATACTATATTCAGAATATTTCCTAAATGTACGTTTTCTTTTTAATTTTCCCTGAAAGAAGCTTAAAGAACTTCCCCATCTCTTCCCCAGATGGTCTATGCTGACAAGACTCCTCTGCTTTCAGAAGGATTTGCTTATACTATACTATCCAATGCAGAATGTTCTAGATTGTTCTAGAAGGTCATCTCTGATGGGTTTGATTCCACAGGTTTCATGTGATGTCCCATCTCTTTCACCTCTATATTTCTCTTCATTCCTACTTTCACCTTACCTAGAATTCTCCTTCCCTTCTTCTGTGTGTCTTCTAAATCTTGCTCCTTTGTCTTCAGTAACACTTGGTTTAATTATTGACTCTCCAGAATCCCTTCTAGACACCTCATACCTGGAAATAATCCTAGTATCATTAAGCTGTCAAGGGTTAACCAATTGTATAATATCTAATACCTTGAAGTTTTGATCTCCTTGTATAACTGATACTTGCTCCCTTCCAGTATGACTGTACACCATTAGTGATTGGGTGTCTCTTCATAAATGCTTTTTATTTTTTCTTGAGACTGATTCTTTCCCACACATGGCTCAGATTGATGAGTTTCATCTCTGATTTGAGATACTAGTCTGTTATCTATTTTGTATAGATATTTGCTTCAAGTCTTTGTTCTGTGATTTTTTTGTTCAAGTCTTTGTTTCAGTGTGTGGACATGACTTTCACAGAGGAAATTTTATTATAATAACGAGCAATTGCAATCTTATTTTTTCATAGATTATACTTCAGACCCTGTACTTGAAAAATCATATTAACACTCAAGCTAAAGTAGATTTTCTTTCACATTATTTTCCAGGAACTCTTTAATTTCTATTTTACATCTGGTACACTCCTTATTCCAAATTAATCTTAATAAAGGTAAACAACCCATGTGTAAAATGTAGGGGGAGGTGTCCAGTGTTTTCAGAGATAGTTATTGAAAAGAACATTCTTTCTCATCATCCTGTGTCTGCTCCACAGTTAAAAATGTATTGACTATGTGTGTATGAATGTACTTTTTGGTCCTTTTCTCTGTCTCTGTGATGAAGTTTTATTTGGTCCATATACCATTGTCTTAAAGACTGTAACTTTACAATACCTCTTGAAGTTGGGTAATGCCAATGTTTCAACTTTGTTACTACCTTTTAATATTGTCTGCTATTCTAGATCACATAATATAGGGATTTAGAACTGCAAAATAAACTATGATTCTATGTTTCCATGTAGTTATTCCATGTAATCTCCTTTATACTTTGTACTTATTTACTCAGTGGTTCTCAACTGGAAGCCTGTGTGAACAGGAGATGAAGCTGGAACTCATAGAACATTCCTTATAGCTTGTGATCTTGCCCTTTGAAGGGTACCAATGTATTAGTAAGGAGCATTCTGTAAAGGTAGAGTTTGTCCCTCCACATGTGCCTCCCAAAGATGCTGTTAGTCTAGTAGATGCAATTACAGAACACTTTGTAACTTACACTTCATGGTTCCATGTGCTATCATGGGATCTCTGACTCCTTCCTTACATGTGGTCTCCAGGAAAATGAAGAGGGGGCACATGTTGGCTCCCTGCATCTAACTCCTTATCATCTCCGTGGTTGATCCTACACAGCTGACCAATTTCCGTGTACCGAACAAATGATCATGGAGCAGGGAAACTATGAGGGAACACTGCAGCCTTGCTAGAGATGGTGGTGCTCTTTGGGATGGGGGGGTGGGACAGTGAACTCCGGTAGAGTGCATGCAGCCATAACAAGGTAGCTTTAGACATGTAACCATTTCACAGCAAAGGCAGCCAGTAAAGTGCAGACCATTTTGCACACCCAAGGCCAAGGTCGGTCATTGGGAAATAAAAAAGTATAAACCAAACAAGAGCTAAAGCTCACACTCAGCTGTGCGTGGTTCTGAGGCATCCAGGAAAGGATGTGTCAAGTATAAGAACATTGGAGACTAGAACAAAAGACCCGTCCAAAGTTGGCACTGAACACCTGTCTCTGTCTTGTTTTAGGCTTTATTTTCTTCAATTCCTGTTTTCCTTCTGATGGGTTATTGTGTAGTTGTGGACAGGCTAGCCTCACTAATTTTCATTGGAGCAGTAATATTTGCACTATAATTTCAGGGACATGGGCAAGAGCTATAGGATATCCAGGGAATGATATGGGACCTTTGTGAACTGTGGCTTACGCTGATTTACTTGCTCCCATTCACTTCTGAACACTTGCCCTTCTCACTTGCCTGTTTTACACTGCTAAACAGGCTCTTATTTTTCTGCTGAGAACCCCAATGGAAGCCTTGGCTTCCTTCTCAGTTTCTGCATTCTTTGTCTTTTATTTGTAGCAATTATAAAACATCTTTTACTTTTAGGTCTCTGTCGTCTATAGCCAGCCTTGAATATCGGGGACGAATGATTCTTCCTTGTTTTCCTTATAGCAAATAATGTAGTCCTTGACTCATTCAAAACACACACTATATGAAGGGGCAGACAACACATATAACCAGGTAAACAAAGGAGTGCATGAGACGCTCGCCCCCTTCTTTGCTCTTCCTGGATCCTTTGATGTAACTAGTCCCTTCTAGAACACCACGAGGTCTGTGGCTAACTTGATCCTGCCTACCGACGGCTCTGTGGGAATTTGTCTTTGCCACATAGGCCAGCCTCTTGTTGAGCTGGAGAGCGATGCAGCCTGGGTGTTGGGAGACAGCTCCACCCCTGAGTCACAGTGCCTCTGGGTTCTGTGGTTCCACTCTGTGTGAAAGGTCTTTCTGTAGCATTCTTGCACGGTGAGTTTTCTAATTAGCTTTCCCTTATAAGGTGCCGGAGGGGACGATTGGTCAGAATGAAGGTCCATAGATGGGATAACAGTGGCCAAGAAATTTTTGCCTTAGGCTGCTGGGTGGGAAGAAGCCTTCCAGTTGACACCTGGTGAGAATTTAATGACTCAGAACTCTACTCTCCACCCCTGGTCTCTCACCCACCAGCTCTCTTTACTCAGCCAGGCCTGGACTTTGAGAGTATGAAATCATGTACATCAGGATCACAACTGCACGGTAGATATCCTTGGGGTTCTTCAAATGGCCAAAAGAAGATGAGATGGCTCCTGAATACCGTTTAGCCCTCACATCTCTGTGAGGAAGCTGCCTTTGAGTAAAAGGCTGAGGCAAAACCAAAGAGTTTACAGACCTGTCAAGAGATTGAACAGTAAAGGAACAGCAAGGACAAGCAGACATGATGGTCTTCAGCTATCTAATGGTTAATATGTGACTGTATACAGACTAATGTATTTTTAACACATATGTATTTAGTATAGAGTCAATAAATATTTCAGTGTTAGATAAATATTGTAAAAGAAAAATGCTGAATTATAAATTCATTCATAACTCCAACATGTATAAACCTTTGTTTTTTACTGGGCATTGTTCATTTATTTTTTTAATATGTTACCTAGATCCTTAAAGAGAGCCATGATTTTTATTTTACACAGGAATAATTAAGGTGCTAAAATGTGTGGAGGAGTCATTCGGGGATATAGGGATTCAGTTCTTATCTTAGCTTGTCACAGATTGCATAGTGAGTGTCTAGTCATTCATTTCCAATTTCCTGGTTCTTCAGGTCTTTCCAAGTTCTAAATTTCTGCCTTCAGAGAGACAAACAGGATTCAGATCCAATGCTAATATAAGCTCAGTCCCTTTAAATGAAGGTTGACCTTTGCATTAGTCTAAGTGTTGTTGTAAGGAAAAGTTTGTGTTTGGTCAGTGAGCACAGACATCTAAACTAACCCAGTTCCAAGTATGTGGCTCAGATCTCAGTCAATGAAGGGCAGCTTTCTAAACCAGTTCTTTAACCTGATCCATGCTCAAGTTCATTATTGTGCTCTTAAGATCACTGAGCTCTAAGAAGGGAAGCAAATAAGATAGCTCTAAGAATAGTTTTGAGGAATCTGTGGTGACTCCAATCCAGAAAGAGGGAAGGGACTTGCAGCCTCCACTGTGCCTGTGCTAGTAGTTAAGTGGGGTGTAGAGGCAATTTCAACATTAAAATTACCTCATGTCTTATGATAAAACATAAATTGTCCACGGGCCAATTCTTTTCCTATGATGCCCAGACACCAGGACAGGAAAAATCTTCCTAGAATAGTTAAATACTGGAGAAGATTTTAAAATGTCCTTGTTTCCAGGGACAGATTCTATCATTTGAAACTATACCCATCTTCAGATTGGGGAAGCTAATATGCGAGGAAGGTAAAGAATTTTTAGGTTTCGTATTTGTATTGCTGGGCTGTGGTTTTGATAGTGTCAGTTGCCCTTTATCTAGGAGAGAACATTGTCTCAGTTGGTCCAGAGGAATCTCCAGCTACATAAAGGCATGGAGAGATGGGTGGATTCTGCTTTTTTGTTGACATGCAACTTTGCTCAGGAAGCTAAAGAGGAGTGTTTTGGAACACACGTACCATTTGGAAATAAGGATTTGGCACTGGATGGAAATATTCTCTGTGTTGGATTTAATTGTGTTGTACTGTGGATTATCAGAGGTGGAGAATGTCCCATGCAGGAGACTGGTAAAAATACCCTTACAGTATCATTTAAAGCTTACTGAGAAATGATAGCCATTGAAATGGAAATAGTCATAATTCCTGCTCTCAGTGCATCCTCTGTGCCGTTCAACCTCCTTATTTTCTCCATTGCCCTCTAAAAGAGGTTTCCTTTCTTCCATTATATAAGGTAAGATGGGGTTCCCAGAAGCCAAGTAACTCTTCGAACATCACTCAGCTAGTCATTAACCCTGCTAGAGTACAGCCTGTGAAATTTCTTTCTCTGCTCACTCTTGATTTGTGCTTGAGTCTTGAGTCGGGTATGTTGCAGAGACGGCAGGATGCAAAGACTGCATCCTGGAATCTAGACCGCTGAGCTGAGAGGCCATCACAGGCAGACCTGATGTTCCCGCTGACATGACTCGAGAAGACAGAGGTTCTCAACTTTCCTAATGCTATGACCCTCTAATATACTTCCTCATGCTGTAGTGGCTCATCCAACCATAAGATTATTTTTTACTCCATAACTGTCATTTTGATACTCTTATGAATCATGTTGTAAGTATCTGTGTTTTCTGATGGTCTTAAGTGATCTCGTGAAAGAATCATTCAACCTCCGAAAGGGTCGCGACCCACAAGTTGAGAACCACTGGTCTAAGCGATGCTGGGAGAAGCTGGTGTGACAAGAACTAGGGTGGAATTGGAGGACTGTACCTGTTTTCTGAATCTGTCAGGGCAGATCAGAAGTCACTTATCTTTCCTCAGCCTCTAACAAGTCATTTTGTTTAGAAAAGGAGATTATCACCAGACAGAAATGGCACCAATATCCTGACACCTGATTAAAAAGCAGAATGAAGATAAAATGATTTCTCTATCCTTCCTGGTCTGGGAAGCCAACATCCCTCACCCCCAACCCCCAGGGAAATGGCCCTGTCCCAGCGGCATCTTGCTCTTCACTTTGAAGTTCCTTCTTAACCTGTTTGCTTTTGGAGCTCCAAAAATGTTTGTGCTCGCTGCCTCCCTGCAGCAGGCTGGCCCAGCAAGGTTGCTCATGCTGAGACCATGGCTGGCTTCCCAGGTGAAAAAAAAACCACGACAGTTAATTACATCAACCCAATTAGCAGAAGCACCCACCTTGTGCAAGCAAGGCTCACCTGCAGACTCACCCGTCTGGCAAAGGGCCCCCAGGCTTCAGTGGGGAAGCTGCTGAACTGAGAGACTAAGTGTTTACCAGTGACCTCCTTTCAGTACCCTCTTGTCTTACAGATAAGTAAAGGAACTGGAAAAGGCCCAATCTCTTACACCACAGTCTGCCCAGCAGCCTGCAGAAAGTAATGGCTTTCAGATTGTTCCACTGGGGAGGAACAGAGCCTTCCCTCAGCACCTACCAGTGATCAGAGGTGGAACACGATCAGATATTGCCTTTGGTAATGAGGCTGTTTGCTTGCCTCTAACAGAGCCCTGAAGAGACAGGGCCCTCTCTGAAAGGCAGGCTGGGGAACGTGACAGCTGTTTTCCTTGGCTCCAAGCTCACACTTTCCACCTTCACAAGGAATCCACAGCTCTGGGTTCAAAGATGAAATCCAGCCCTCTATTAGCTGCCTACCAGGAGCATGTCGCTTCAACTCTTGGAGCCTTGATATGCTGTGGAGGGGTGAAGAACCATCCAGCGATTGACATGGAGTAGGGAGAGAATATCTCTAAAGGGCAGCATTGGGGTAGAACTGTCCCACGTTGGGATTGGATTGCTGGCTGAAGGACAATGCCTTTGTCAATGGCAAAGGGCTATATTCTGAGACATATGAATTTTGCATTATGAGAAACTCAAAATGAACCCTTTAAAAAGTTGATGAAAGTCACTTTCAAAATTTAGTAAGGAGAATAAGGCTGACAATAAACTCAGAAGAACCAAGCAGAGTGAATGGACGTGTATATCCTATATATGTATCAGTGACGTCCTTCCTCCCCAAGCCTGCTTTCCTTATCTATCAAGTGAGAATTCAAATACTACTTCCTCTAAGTATAAAAATTCACCTTCTTCCTAATCATGCGATGGCAGTAGCGAGATTATTTGTGCAAATATTTTCTCTACATTCATTTGGTTGACATGCTTTGAAGGTCCTTGTTGAACTGGGCCCTGTTACCAGCCCTGCCATAGAGCCAGTGTCCCCCTCCCTAGAGCAGCTCACAGCCTGAGGAGGGAGTACAGCAAGTATCTCCGTATCATGAATGCTACTTTGTGAAATTCACTGACAACAGAAGGCACCTCAGTGCTGGAGAAGGGAAAGAGAGAAGACATCCTGGTAAAGAGGTTATCCCAAATGAGATTCCGGGTGAACGGAAATAGCGGACAGACTCACAGAGAAGCCCGGAAAGCGATCGCCGCAGGCTCAGAGATGCTCGAGCAAGGGCAAGTGGGAGACTGTTTAGGAATATAGCGTCTATTCGTCTGCTTGGGGGCTCAGAGACCGCTCTTTACGGTTACACAAGGTGGACTTCTACTCCCCTGTGTTTAAATTCTCCGGTCTCCTGTAACTGGAACCTTGGTCCTTAGCTTCTGCTTGGAAATCCGGGTCAGAACTTAATGGAAAACTTCCCTGTTGAAGACTATGACCTTTTAGGTCTTTTTCTTTCTTTTTTCTTTCATTTGTTTTGCATAATCAATCACTCACCTGCAAACCTGGGGGTTTCCCTATCAGATGACAGGTGACAGGAGTCATGGAAGGGATTCAAATCCTCTAAGGTGGCTCAGTGATGTCAACCCAATTACCCGAGACAGCTTATCTGCACAGCAACGGCCCTCAGGTGTTGGTACCTGTGTGGACTTGGGTGGAATTCTTTGCTGGGACACTTGGCTGACAGCAAGTCTGCTCATCCCTGCCTCTTTTTCTTTTTTCCATCCCTGAAGAGAAAGCACTCTCAGCCCCTTGCCATGGCCCAGAGACCTTGCCTGAGTTCTGGAGATAACAATATGCACAACAACTTTAAATGTGCTGGTAAAGAAAAGCTTCAAGGGTGAAGCCTGTATTCCACAGTCCTGCACCAGGGTTAATCCACCAGTTCAGTAATTCCAGTCTACTCCACAAACAGCTGCTTCTCTTGCTTCCACCCCTGTACTGCCCCACCCTTTCCTGCTTTGACCACCTCAGTTTCTTTTCTAGAACAGGGCTTCTTCACATTCCAGACTGAATGGGTGAGGCTAAGCCTGGAGGGTCTGCTGACTCTGCACTATGCTTTAATTTGTCCTGAGAGGGTAGAATGTATTGGTTGTTAGACCTTGCATCTAACATTGCTTTGGAAGACACAGTGCATTAAATATGTGGATTTAGTGGGTTCGATCATTCCTAAAGGCACTGTCCCCCTTTAACCATCTGTGATCCTCTAAACGCTGAGTCTGGATAAAGGAGGACCCTCTCAGGACCCTACATCCATGGCATGGCATATCAAACCAGGTAAAGTAGTATATTCTATAGGGGTGTGCTACCGAATCACAGAAAGGTCTCAAACAAAGATGATGGTTCAGGAGCTTGTTTTCTCCTTCCCTGTGGTAAAAACCAAGTCCCCAGTGCAGTTCTGTAAAGAATGAGGAAAATGATGAACACACACACACACACACACACACACACACACACACACACACACACACACAAATGCATGCATACAGGGGGAACTTCCCAGAGGACATTTCAACACAACACCTATCACACCTGCAACAGTGGCCCTCTGCTGTGTTACCAAACAAGATGACAACAGCAGAGTTCTATTCAAGCACACAGCAAGGAGATCCATCTGATAATACAGCCACATTGCAGGTTGCTTACTGAAGAGGAAGGTGCTGACCTTATTGGGTTCCTTTGTCTCTACAGGGAATTAGACAGAGGAAGTGGAATAACCGGTCTGGGTCTTTGAGACTGGGGTGTGGCAGCCTTAGCACTTAAAGTATCTCCTTTAAAATTTACTGATTCATCTCTTTGTACCTTTTCTCCAAGTCTAAGATGATGGGAGAGAAACTTCTCCCCGTGAAGATAGCATAGCTGTGGAAAGAAAATCATAGACAGAATGGAGGAAGGAGAGAGTATTTCCCGTTTTGGAAGAGGTGCTATTATTTTCAGTGAGGCAGACTAGAACCCTTCCTCTGATGAGTTTGGGGATCCACCTACTCTTAGGGCCACTGAGCTGGTACTAAGGGAGAAATCTCCCTGGTACTTCCCTGGTCATAAAGAGTACTATTTCAGGTCTTCCACACCAGAGGTGAATGCCTCCCTCTATACCATTTTCCAGGATCTTGGGGCAGCTTACCCTTGGCTGTGACTCGATTCCTGCCCTGTTATGAAATGCCTGTACCAGTTTGGCACAGTCCCCTGCCTCATTTGCATTTCTCCACATGTGGCGTTCTCATGCCTCTGTGCACATTGCTCTGCTTAGGTATAGCTTGTGCAATGCCTTACTTCCCTGTGCTAAGGTCTCTGCCTTTTGTACGCCATTTAAGTTTAGGCAGAAAATCAGATTCTGGTCTCTTACTTGCCATTGCCTCATAGACTCGGAGAAGAATCCTACTTGTGGCGTCTTATTGAGTTTGGTGTGCTTTTTCCAATGTCTCTGAAGTCCGGAGTCACCAAGTTAGAATGGGTAACTCTCAGTCCATTGTTCTTCACACAGCTTGCTCATTTCTGCTTTAATCCCCTGTGTATGAGCTCATGTATTCATTCTTCTGTGATATGTACCTCTTTATTCTCTGGAACTAGAGTGGTGAGTATATTTCCATCCATCTTAAAGGAGTGCAGTCAGTAAATAAATAAATCAGGTCAATTCTACGTAGAGCGTTTGATATAAAAGCATGAAAATGTTGACCAGAGAAAGGCAATGCTATTGATGACTGCAGAAGTTCAAATGGAAAGAGATACTGCGGCCACTTGGCCCAAGAAGGTAGACTATGATTTCCCACCTGCCACAGATGGGACAAATGGAAACCCATGAGCATTCTTTATGTCTAAATAATAAAAATGAAAAGAAGAAGTATTCCAGCCAACACTAGGAATGAGAAAGCCAGCACTACTGACTATAGGGCAGAGGGTATTGGAAACAAAACAGAGAGGTCATTGGTCCCAATGTTATGAGAAATTATAATAACTTAGCTGGTGGGTAAGAAAAATAGTGATAGTTTTGTAGACTGACAGGGTTTAACTTGTGTTCTTTAAGTATTACCCATTTCTGTGCTTATAATAGACTGAATGGAGACAAGAAAAGAATAAAAGAGAAATGCTAATGGGTTACTTTAGAGAAAATAGGTTGAGTACTCCTAGCAAGGTACTGAGAATCCTGGTGACACAAACGTGTTGCCTGTGGAGAACAGAGATGGACACAGCTTGGAATCATGGGTGTAAGGAAGGTCAAGGACTGGAGAAGGGTAGGGCAGCTTGCTCAGGAGAGAATCTGAGCTTAGCATAGAATGGTAGGCATCATAGAAGGCTTCTTAGAGGAAACAGAACATCCCAGAGTAAAGCAGATACATGAGGTACCGTGACCAGCTGTCCATGCTCTCCTAGGATTGTGCTGCTTTTAACACCTCTGTACTGTGGAAATAAGGGTGGTAGAAGAAGGATCAGAATGTTCCAGAGCCTATGGGTGGCCCAAGACAATTGTTCTTTGTTCAATATGGCAGAAGACGCCAAAGGGTTGGTCACCCTTGTAATCGAACAGAACATAATAGAAACATCCTATCAATAAAACTGGAGGTCCTAGGCAACGGAGAACAAAGGGATGTATGGAGACGGCAGGATGGGTTGGAAAAGGAGGCAAAGGTTCCGATATGCTGAGTTCTTCACACCGGATGAAACAATATTTGATGTGTTTTGATATCTCTGGATGTGTTTGAAGGAAGAAATGAAAATACCAACAACTTAGAGAGGTCACTGGGACCTTCAATTTATTTATGTAAAAGTCTTCATTAAAGATCATGTTTTAAGGTAAAAAACAAAAAGGATAAATTCAAGAATCAGGGTGGAAACTGTATTTGCAACAACATTTTCCAGCCAAGTGTTCTGTAGCCACACGTATGTTCATAGGCCTAGCATGATCATCTCCCTCCAGAACAGCAGTTCTCACCCTTCCTAATGCTGTGACCCTTTAATACAGTTCCTCAAATTGTGGTGACCCTCACTCATAAAATTAATTTTATTGCTGCTCCACAGCTGTAATATTGCTAGTTATGAGTCATAATTTAAATGTCTGATATGCAGGATATCTAATATGCAACTCCTGTGAAAGGATCATTCGACCCCCAGATAGGTCATGACCTGTAGATTGAGAATCCACACGTTTTAAGGCCAAAGGAGTCAACCACCATTGCCCCATTTGCAAGAGTGGCACGAATCTTCTCCTTGTCTCTGCATCTCAGACCCACGATTTTTGTCTTTTTCTCCTTGGTGACCTGCCTCCAGGTCATTTCTTTTTCTTTCAAATGTCTCTCCATATAATCCTTGAGTCCCGAGTCTCTCTGCTGCAGCCTAATACAGGCTTGCCGATGCTCTCACAAAGATATATGTGGGGATCAGTAGGCCTTGACTCAGATGGGTGCAAGTGACAGTTCAGGAGAGAAGAGTTCTCCTGGCAAATTTAAAACCAATTATTAATAAAAGTTTGTCTGCTCTATTATTTCCACCTGCCATCAGTCATAGATAATCACAGTGGTAAATCTTCTTCCCACCGGGGCAGACTAATCAGGCCTCCCACTCCCCGGTCAGAGTCACTGTAAGGGATTCCTCATTGGTCTCCATAAGTCCTGTCTTTCTCCCTCAATACCACAAATGTCATTTTTGCTAGTATGCCAACTGAGCGATAAAGCACACATTTCCGACTTCCCCAAATCTCAGTTGTCCTGTGGTTAAATCCCCAGCATCTCCTTCCAACCTGGTCTAGGTCACAGTGCCCAGAAAACAGCCCAATAGCTGAAACACGATCTGTTCATTCAACGTCCCAAACTCTAATTCCCAAGATTGTGCGTGCCGCAACATTCAGCGTTTCCTTCTGCACTGGTCAGAAGGAAAACTCATTTTGTTTCCAGCCCTATAGGGGATGCCTTGGATGACTTTTGTTAAGTCACTTTCCCTTCAAGAGGTTCAATTTCTCCTTAGTCAGATTAATATAATGCCTACAAAGCTGAAGTCACAGGATGGCTGGGAGGGCCGGATGACATCATGGCTGTGAAAGCCACCACCCTTATAAGCCACAGTGGTGGCTATGAATGGTAGGTATAATGTTCTTGATAATGCAAGATGCTTTGATTTTGCCTGTATGGTTTATTTTACCCACAATACCTTTTATCTTAAGTATTCTAGGTAATATGATGAACAGCCGCAGGGTAACTGACTTGCAAGGTTTTCCTCTCTTCTACAAGCATATCCTGAACTATGGTCTCAAGTTCCTCCCAATTATATATACATCCTTTGTATTCGATCAGATACCAACCAGCACGTGTTCTCATTTGTGCATGGTCATCTGTCTCGGCCGATAAGTGCTACTACATCTTACCTTTTATTTAACATTTCTCCTCGTTGACAACACACAAGGGATGTTAAATCAAGTCTTGAGAAAGTGAATGTCCGAATAAACTAATGAATACAGAGCCATCTCTTTTTTTAACCCCTCAGTGGCAAAATATGTTAATAGTGCCCTCTGCTGCTGACCCGTGGATTCATGTCTGCTATGCAGTGGAAGAGAATGCACTAGAATAATGGAAAGAACAGTAGGAGAAAGAGGCAGAAATTGCGGAGCCTTTCACAATGTGTGTAGGGCTGAGTGGACGTAAGATAAAAGCTGGAATGCCACTGTTTCGATGAAGCTAGGGAGTCAAGGGCCCCGTGAGGTGGCTGTTGGAAAGTCAGGTCTCTGCTTTCCAGATAGGTGGTAGACATCCAGATTGTAGTGAGAATGCCCTTCAATTTTATGTAATGAGGTTCTCTTTTTCCCGTGTTTATACCAGGGCAACAAATGTGTTCTTTATGGCTAGAGGTTATTTCTGCTTGTTATTCTATTGGAATCTTTTGAAGTTGTTAGTGGATAATCGACAGCATGAAGAGCAAACTGGCAAAGCACCACTCGGGAACAAACCCTCGGCCCTCTTCCCTTCCCTGGCCGCTCTGTGTTAGAAAGTAAAGTTGACCCCGACCTTCTTGGGATCACATGATAAATTCTGGGCATTTCCCATCTACGATCTCAAAGAAACCTCCTGGTAACTAACTCATGAGAAAGATATGACTAGCCTTTTCTTCACACGTAAATACTTTAAACCTGAGAGGAGTAGGAATGTCCATTATTTAGGAGCTGGCCAAAAGCCACAAGAGGTATCAAGGAAGACTTGGGTGTGAGGTGACATTTCCCTGTCCACCTTTAGTTATATTCAACACACTGTAAAAGAGGCAGTGATCTGCCCTGGCCTTCCTCGGCTGGTCTGGAAACACCAAGCAGTGTCAGGGCAATGAATTTTTCTTAGTGCCTTTATCATGCTATGAAGAGCTTGATAGTATCCATCCTACTTGCTATAGAGAGACAAACATTGGCTTAAGATCAAGAATAGAAAACTCTGTGATAAACACGGATGGCCAAACTTTTTTTTCCCTTTAATTTGTCCATCTTTTGTGGAAGGCTTATTCCACAGGGTGCTAGACATAACGATAGTCTGTGATGATTCTGAGAACAGACTTGTTTAAAGTTTTCAACACCACAGTTAGTCATATGTGACAATTTGGATCTTAGTGGCCAATGTGTCCTGTTGGATAGGCACAGCTCAGAGTCCCCCCAGGACGCAACCCCTTTCTGGTACTGAGTCTTTTGAAGTGGTTCACTAGTGCTTCAAAGCAAAGTTCCTGGTACAGGGAGCACATCTGATGTGCTTTTATTACCCTTCGAGACAAAAAACTTCACTCAGAAGCCAAATGTCTGGAAGGAAAAATCTGTACCCTGCTCTCAGCCTGCGGCCTGGAAGTTCAGAGAGGGCTGGGAGTGCTCTGTGAGGAAACCAGGGCATGTCTGAACAGAGTGCAGTCAGACGGAGGCTCAAAGCCAGGGCGGCCGCCATCTTGGGAGGAGTCGCCCTTTCAGGATCTCTACAGGAGTTTGTAGAAGTAGGTGAGGCCTAAGGTCAAATAACCTTGGGTCACTCCCCTGCCTCCTACTTATCCCAGCAGCTCAAAACTGTCAGAACGGCAACACATCCACTCTGTGGTTCTCTGGAAACCTCAGTTTCCACTTCAGGCCACGTGCCTGCCTCGAGTTTCTTTTTCTCTTGCATGGAGTACAAACCTGCTGTACCTGGCTGCTGGGAAGGACTCAGTAGTCCTTTAAGGGAAGCAGGCAAGCAGAACATTTCCCTAGGAATCTGCATTCTCTAGTCAAAGGAACGTTGGATGGCACACAGCGGAAGACCAGAGTTAAGTATTTTAAGACTCCTCAGAAGCAAATTGTGAAAAAAAGATGTGATGGCGTTTATGTTGAATACATAGAGGGAGGTGGGAAATATGGTTGTTATTTAATTACCAACATTAACTTCAAAGAAATATAACTAATTCATCTTCATATTATCTCACAAGAAAAACATACCCTGAAACTCTGAGCTTTAAAAATAGGATGGGAAAGCAGGGGTGTGCTTAGTAGATGTTGCTAAATAACACCGTATATCATGAGAAACAAAAACATTGTCCCGGTGACCAGAAGCCTTGAAGTCAGTTTCTGAGCCTCGGGCTCTCTGTGATTTCTTCAAAATCTAAGGAATAATGTTGCCTAAGACCTTCAAAGGCGCTTGCAAAGGTGAACAGAGCAAAAACAGTCAGAGGGAAGAAACAGAATGCGATTGGACACAAGTTGTGTAATAGCTGACCATTTGGTTTTAAATAAGGCAAAGTGGCTCCATTAACTCCTGTTGAAGATAATTTTCTTCTAAGGTTTCCTAAGGACTCTGAAACCCTCTTCTCTGTATACCATGGAGAAAGACGTCTTTAACAAGGCACACACGGCCCCCACCCTTTGAGCCTACCAAATGCTTTCAGCCTTTCAGACATCGTACTTCATGGCTAGAATGTCTTCCTTGGTCTGCCATGAAAGTGTAAGGGGTTGTGTGAGTAGACTGGCCCCAGGGTGTGTGGGGCAGGATAAAAACCCTAGTTCCTAGGCAGAGGAAACACTTCAGAGCCATCGGCTCTGGCTGTGTGAGGGCCTCTCTGAGCCACTTCTGAGAGGAGCTTCTCCTCTCCTCTTGGATAGGAAGCATGCTCCCCGAGGGCTCCACTCCACCCACTTAAATAATATCTCTCTTGCCAGGGAATGAAATAAAACTTCCTCCTTACCTGGTATTTATTTGGATTTTCACAGCACTCATTAAAGTCTTTTTCCTTAGGCAATCTGCAGTACAGATCCTATTTCACCCTAACCCCTAACAACAACGTCAATATGAACTCTCAAAGGCTCAGTGTTTGAGACTTCCAGGAGCTGCCCCATTCACGCCAAGCTATTCTCGAATGGAGACAGTGGTGCAGGGAGAGTTTGGAGCCCCAACTGCTTATATTCAGAAGGACGGGGCACTCAACAAGCAGTTCAGCTGTAACCTCTGTAAACCATTCACCACCCCAACCTCCTCATTCTCTGACTTCATCTGGCCTTTCTTTCCTACATCGAGTATAACTCACGCACTACACTACTTACGTTATGTTGCTGATTCCTTGACAAGGGTTTTCCTTCACCTTACTCTGTGTCCCTCCACTCATTCTAAGTATCCTCCTGGCCGCTTAGCCACTCAGGACTATCTGAGAAATGTACTCAGTAATCATAAAAAGCTTTATTCAACCCTCTTCCCTGAGACTGCCTCTTTTCCCCTATCTACAGAGTAAGGCTTGCATTAAACGTCTCTCATAATTATGTACTTATATACGAATGCCAAGTGCTTCAAGACCATAAAATATGTTATAAATGCCAACAGTGATTATAAGTCTTTGGAACAATAGGACATATGGTTAGTGAGTGGAAAAAAGATGAGACAAGGCCAGTAATTCTCGCCTGGTCCCTACTCCTACCCCACCCACCACCAGATGTAACTCAAGGGTGAAAAGAGCAACGTGGCTTTAGCTCAGGTCTATAGGACTTATGTTGGGGACCTGCCTTCATAGAGGAACACATTCGAGGCTGAGAAGAAGAGCCTAGGAAAGGATTTCAATATATAAGTAAGACTCCACATCCAATTTGAGGTTGCAGTGCAGGCCCCAATGAAAACAAAGCTCATCCTTATTTATCAAGGACAGAGGGGAGTGAGCAAATGACAGGGGCAGTTAGCAGGAATTGCCCCCAGCCTTTCCCCTGGATGCTCTCTGTTATTGTTTTATGGAGGAAGGAGAAGCAAGACATCTTCTTCTCCTGATTTCTGCTTCCTTCAGATGTACAAAAATTGTGGCCAAAGTTAAGTTTGACAGTGAATAAACAGCCAGTCATATCCCGCACCCCTGCCCCCAGCCTCATTTCAGGAAAATGGAGAGCAGGAATATGTTCTCCCATTACTGTGTTATGGATTCTTAACAAAATCTCTGTAGCCAGAGATGATTCACTAAGTCAAGCACTTTACATGGCCTCTGGCATCCATTGTACAACAGACCAGGATCAAGGATTTCACATGGCCTCTGCCATCCATTATACTGCAGAACAGGATCAAGGATCAGATTGTTCCATGCTTGTCATTGTTGGTTCTCAGAAGTCAGGGCAGTGATGAGCACAGCAAGCATTGTGATCCACCAGGGGGAGGAGGAGGGGGAGGAGGGGGAGGAGGAGGAGGAAGAGGAAGAAGAGGAGGAGGAGGAAGAGGAGGAGGAGGAGGAGGAGGAGGAGGAGGAGGAGGAGGAGGAGGAGGAAGAGGAAGAGGAGGAGGAGGAAGAGGAGGAAGAGAAGGAGGAAGAGGAGGAGGAAGAAGAGGAGGAGGAAGAGGAGGAGGAAGAGGAGGAGGAGGAAGAGGAGGAGGAAGAGGAAGAAGAGGGAGGAGGAGGAGGCAGCAGCAACAGTGACTTTGACAGTCTGACAGAGACACTGTTCCTGCCCAGCAGTGAGCTCAAAAGTGATTGATGTGACTTGTCTTGATGCATCTGAAGCTATCAAGCAGATAGAGAACAAACCAGGCCCTGTGTCTCCGATTGAAAACATCAAATTGCCAAGGAGCAGATTTGCAAGTGGGTTGCTGGGACCATGTGGAGAAGTCACTTCAGTCAACAGGCTTCTTGGTGGCAGGTGAGGGAGAACCAGGGTCTTGTAGTTTGGAATTCTTGCCAAGTGGCTCCTCTTTGCTCCCAGGAGCTCAGGGTGTGGGTTCAGTCTACCTTTCCCCACTTTTCAGCTACAGCAATGTCAGCTTCCTCAGAATGCTTAATGCTTTGGCATGAGGAGCTGCTGAGGTGGCCCCATTACTCCTTCCTTGACGTCAGTGAGGGAGTTGTTCCCTGTGGTTGTCTTATGTGAAATAATTCAGCATTTGTACTTCAATTAAAATTCATAGGTATATGTTATTAAATGGAACTGACTCATCCCATGGCTCCTCTTCAGCTGAGTACGTGCCAAGGAAATGCTACTTATGTGCTAACGATGAAAAGCCAGGAAAACGGAGTCTTCCCTGTCAGTTGAAAGGCAGGCTGTGCAGAAAGCACTTTACATCCCAAGTGGCACTGTCCTAGGTCAGTCCTTTCTCAATTTAAGTTAAAGACAATCACTGCCTTTGAGGGACAGAAAAAAAGACACCCACCCATGATCCCCCCATCATCTTTATGCCTGTCATGAATGTTGCTGGGTACTAGCTATGTCTCATGAATGAACTGAAATCAAGTTCAATTAGGCACTTGTGTCCAATGTATCTCCTGGAACAGAAGGAGATACATGTCATCCCATAACTGTTGGTAAGAAAAGAGGAGTTCCTGTGCTTCTGTAAAATCAAACCTTCTTCTCTGTTAGCAAATGAGTTAGGCCTGGGCAGAGGGTAGAGGGAGCAACAGTTCTCACATTGTTTCTCTTCTCTCTGGAAAGATCGTGCTTCTCCCTATAGCTCTATGCTCTTGAGTCAAGGAAGTGTCTACAGGCAGTCACTATGCAGTGTTCATGGCTCTCCTCGCCTTCCCCTGTTAAATGGGCATTGTATCCCATGCTTACAACACGTGTGGATTCCTCAGGAGTGACCATGTTTAGCGTTTGATCTGTTTAATGTTTTATGATGATGAAAACAAACCTTTGAAGTATCGAATTTTGACAAAAGGAGGGACAAATGGTAGGACTTTGTTACCTACTCTGCTGTGAGCACAGAGTCCTTCTGTGTAAATGAGGGAAAAGGTGCCCCTGGTGGAAGGATCCAGAACAGCAGAGGCATGGAAGAAGGGGCAAGTTCAGTCTTTGTGCAAAGAGATAAAGGTACCCATTCTCTACTTAGAGGAAGCCCTGCATCTAGATTTCAGTCCCACGGTCAAGGCACTCTTGAACCCGCATCCCAACAGCTCTGGCTTTAGTTCTGCTCCTGTCTGTTCTAATTCAGTCATCACAGGATCATGTCTGAACCTCAGGTTTGGCCCAAGGAGAAAGAGGGAATTGGGTTGTAATTTCTGTAGCTTCCTTCGGCCCTCACAACAACAGAAATTCCAGTGGAATTTTCCACTTACTTGCAAACAGGACTACGTTACATAGAGACTCTAATTTCTGAGTTTGGCTTTCCTAAGCCATCTGATGGCACTCCCTAAATATTTGAATGAAATTATGCATGGTTTGATGTGGAGCAGATTAAAAAATGAATGCTTTAGTATATCTTCGATGTTCCAGGTGTAAAACAACACAGCCAACCAGCAGAACGGGAACAACCACTCCCTGTTGTCGGCGTGACACACGATGAGATCGCACACGACAGTGGCGGCATCTACTGAGGCCCTTACCCACTTTCTATGGGCTGGATGGCACATTCTGTGCTGAAGCTGCTGCCTCTCCCAGGGCACCAGCACACCCAGGAAACAAGAGCTGTGCAGAGCCAAGGACTGATTTCTTTGTTGATGTCTTGTAACCAGAAAACAGAAATTAGATCCTTGCCCAGATCTGTCTATCATGGAGTGTGAGTGCCAGCAAGTGCTTTGCAGTGCAGAGCAAACAAATCAACTTCTTCGCTTATCACGAACTGTTAACCCTCAAGTCGGGAAGCAAGTTTCAGAGTCTCATGCACCTGTAGTGACGTCACTGGCTGCTCTCAGATGTTAGCAGAAAGATGTTGCTTGTGTTTTCCAATATTTCTGGTTCTTTTTTTTTTTTTTTTTTTTTCGGAGCTGGGGACCGAACCCAGGGCCTTGCGCTTCCTAGGCAAGCGCTCTACCACTGCGCCAAATCCCCACCCCCCCAATATTTCTAAAATAAGCCTTGCCATTGGTTCGTGTTAGGTTTATATCTTGAGCAAGGCATAGGGTTTTGGAAAGATTACAATGAACTACACCATTTTCACTGGAGGCCAGAAAGAGGAAGGGAGTCACTCTAGGTCACCTGGGAATCAAGAACGTTTTCCATTCTTCCATAGCAGAGATGAATCCAGAATCCTGGTTTGGCAGCGGTAGGTCAAGAGCACACAGCGCTGTAGTTGAATTTCTCAGTTCAAATGCTCTTAGCACTAATAGATCAGAAGTGGCAGAAAGTGAACCTCACCTTTACTGGAGAACATTGCAAGAGTGGGTGTGGTCTCCCAGAGGCTAGAGTAAGACAGAGCAGAGCCTTTGCAGTGAAGCCCTAGGCCTTTGAGTTCTCTGAATTAACACTCCAGCTTGCTAGCCCATCCTGTTCCCTCCAAAGCAAGCTACCCACTGTCTGCTAGCAGAGTTGTCATGGTCCACTGCTCCAGGGTCATCCCACATAGTTACAAAATCACCATCAGAGGGTAAAATGGGTGTATCAGAAGACAAATGCTGTAACAAGGATCCCTTTATTAAACACCTCAGACACAGCATGCCTCTGTGAGCTGACAGCAGCAGGGAGAAGAGGCTGCCCAACAGAGGCAGCTGAAGAGGAGCAGCCTATGAGAAGCAGTTCTGAATTTATACCAGCAGCAGCCCCTCTCCTGAAGCCTAGCAATAGCACCTGGGACAGGGGGATTAAAAATGTTCATTCTTCCACTATCACTGGGGTGAACCCGTGCTGCTGGGACCTCTGTGTGCCTCTTTAAAGACAACTTGGAGGCTGTCCCTTACAGAGCACTATGAGGGGAATCAGAACTTCTGCTGAAAATACCAGTCCTAATGGTCTACACAAGGGGGTCCTGTGTCACAGTCCTTATTCCAGCGGTGGCTTCCTCCAGCCTGAAAGATGCTGTTCAGAGGGATTCTTGGGGCCCTGTGGATGTTGTCCTGGGTCTCCTCAGACACAAGGCAAGCTTGCTGTGAAGAGTTTGGACTCTCAGCCATCAGTACCACGAGAGGTGATGGGGGAAGGCAGTAAGTCACAGAGGCCTGAAACCAATTCACATTGTAACTTTAGACTTGGGCACACTCTAGCTGTGGGGAGCTGAGTACCAGCCTATTGTGTCGAGCTTCTGAATATGCAGCAAATTAACTGTGTTTGTGTTTGTGTGTGAGTGTGTGTATGCTCGCGTGCATGCGTGTGTGACATAGTGTTTGTGTATCTGGGTGGTACGTGTTCGGGTATGCTTATGTATGTGTGGCATGTTTGGGAGTTTGTGTCATGTGTAAGTGGCATTTGTGTGCTTCTGTAGTGCATTCATGATATATGCTAACCTGTGTGGCATACAGAGTGTGTGTGTTGTAACTCTGTGTGGTGCAGGGTTGAGGGTGTGACTGGGCTCCGAATGATGATCTGAAGCAAAACATGGAAGACTGGAAGAAGGCAATGCGAGCAAAGTTAGGAAGAGAGGCAGAATTAACAACTCATAGTATCCTGTTAATTTATACCACGGCTCTGTACAAAAATAAAAACGTTCTCATAAGATTATCTATTTAAATAAATATTCAATAGAATACTCTCTTTTCTATAGCTCATCTTTGGGGTTAATATTCAGTCCATGCTTCCCATGCTGTTCTTGATCCAAGATGGCAATCACTTCATCAGCCTGTATCCGCTCCTGCAAAAAGACAATTGACACATTTCTGGTACAAGCGTAATAACCAGCCCGGGCAGCAGATGCTTCCCCAACATTTCCAGCCAGCCATCTGTGCACAGATTGGTGCAACATCCAGTCAAGAATACACTTACTTCAGTCAAACCAATGCATTCTTTACACTTCCCATGTTCTGAGCCATTACCTTCCAAGATGGCTCCTGAGGAAGAAATCTCATCCATTCATCAGCTTTCTACCCTCTTTGTCTCTCAGGTCAAACACCAGCTCAGTGTCTGTCTGAAGAGACTACTCACCTTTTGCCAGAGAAGCCTGGTCCTCCTAGTCTCCCTTACTAGATAAGGTTTCTGTCCCTGTCTTTCTGTGTCCTGTTTGTGTCCCTGTCTTTTCATGGAGGATGAAAGCCAGAGTTTCTCAGACAAGCACTACTGACATTTGAGAGAGAGAGATCTATTGTCAATGTTAACATCCCTGGTCTACAAGATGTCCCCACATTATGGAAACGAAAGTGTGTCTGGACATTGTGAAAGGTCCTCTAAATAGCTAAGTACTACATCTTAAGAACAACTCTTTCAGATCCTTCTCACTAAGTGTCCTAGGAGGTTCCAGACAAGTTTTCCTCCTCGATTACGCTCCTGGTAGATATTCTCCCTTAACTCTAACTGCAACACTGTCCCACATTGGGCTCACCATTCTTCACTTGGTCCCTGGCTCTGTTTTCTTGGTGAGCTGTCACTTTTTTAATATTTTTTCTTCTTCAGTTATATTGTGTACTGCCCCTCTCTGCCCAACTTATACTACATTTGGTTACCTCAACGTCTCTGAGCGTTCATTCTCAAAACAGCTTCCCAGCCTTGATTAGAAATGCTCTCCCAGAGGCTCCCCGTATAGCTTGTGTTATCTTTTACCTCTGTATCAGTCTGGCACAGAGCCAGTAGTCTTCCTTCAACTTCCAAGGCAACCTCCCCTTGGGTTAAGCCATTGTTTACCTGTGATATTCCCCTGACCTAAGTCCACGTGTTGGCTGACGTCATCTTTTCTGTGTAGTCATTCCCTAGGCCTAGGGGAGCTTATAAGAGTGTGAGGAATGAGCAGAGGATCACTGCAATGGCTTCTGAGCAGCTAGAAGCAAATCCATCTGCCTAATAGGAACTGTGAAACAAGGCCCTGACTCTTTCTTAGCCTTACATCCAATGCTCACCTTTTAGAAAGCATTCAGTCAGTTCTAGCTACTTTGACCTTTTGTGGGCATTTGGTTTGTTCCTTTCATGGTGCTAGGGATTGGACCCAGAAGCATGCACAGGCAAGGTGTATGCTTTAACACTGAGCATTTTCCCGGTTTATTTTTGGTTCTCAACTACCCTACTCCAAAACTCTTCTTATCTCTGGTCTTGTACAAGCTGTCCTCTGCCTGGAGTCACTCTCTTCCTGTCTTCCTTTTAGTTGCCTCTCCCTGCCACTCAGGTTGTAACTCACTTATCATGCACTTGTAAATTGTTTTTCTCAAGTCATTTATGCTATTCTATATTGCTGTTGAAACAAATTGTATTACGTGCATATTTTTGCTGATTTTTGGTCTTTTTTCTTCTTGTTCTAGGATGTAAAAAGGAGAGAGTAGGATCTCATTGTCTTGGTCACTGATATATTTTCAGCGCCCATAAAACCTACTGCCTCTTGCAAGGGCTTCATTATATTAAAAAGGAAGTATTTATGGAAATGAAGGTCTAAAGCGCATCTCCCCAAGGGATGCTGATCTTATAAAGATTATTGCCAACATTGCCTCCCAAATTAAACCTTCCCCAACTGATTCTCCCTGTCCCTAAGTGATCATTTGCTGCAGACGATTCTTACAGAACTTGTCTTGTTAGTAACTCGGTTCCTGTTGTCATTGTTCTGGCTTAATGTGAAGTTTCACGAAAGCAGAAATTTTGTCCTGTACAGTTTCTCTTCCCCCTTGGCCATTCCTAGTCCAGTTTCCAGCACACTAAATTATTAGAATAACTAGATTCTGACTTGAGAACAAACTTCCTGCCGTGAAGGAGCTGAGAGTTAATAATCATGTCACATACAGGCAAAGATACTAAATAATGGGAAACCGCATTGTTACCTCTTGAAAGCACAGGGCTCAGCAAGTTGATAAGCCTTCAAAGCTTTTGCGTTTGATAGCCACAAGGAACTATTAACATATGCTTCTCTTAAAAGGGAAGAAACCCACGGGCTGGGACAGATGTCTACAAACCATCTAGTATCTTATGTATGTGTGTGGCTGAATACTTCCTAAAGATAAGATTCTCTTTCCCTCTCCCTCTCTTTCTTCCTTTCTTTTTAATCTATCACATGCACATATATATTTGAGTCAGGGTTTCTCTGGGTTGCCCTAGCTGTCCTGGAACTCACTCTGTAGACAAGGCTGGCCTCGAACTCAGAAATCTGCCTGCTTTTGCTCTTCAGTGCTGGGAGTAAAGATATACATTACCATGCACATTCAGTAATTATATAGACGATCTGTTACTTACTTTTCTTGGACAGGCTTTCTGTGTTGAGGAGTCTGATCTAAGTTGGAGTTAAACCCAGGGATTCACAAACTGTCACATATTAGAAGCACCTGGGACGTTTTAAACTCCTGGTACTCATAAAGCTCTGTGCGTAGTTAGATGCGCACATCTGAAGGTAGTCAGGCATTAGTGTTCTAGGCATCAAACACTTAGGTGATTCCTGGGAGTTTTTCCAGAGGAGAAAACATTGCAGATAGCAATTCTAAGAGGTGCTTGTCATTTCCTACTGTGACCACTAGATGCCGCTAAAGCCCGGAACACTGGAGATGTTTCTCTCACTTTTTTATAAAGCATGGACACTGGTGTAGAGAAGGAGCAGAGAACAAGGTTTGCGTGAATTACTTTAATAAAATGCTATGATGTCTTGTGAGGTGGTGGTGGGTGTGAAATGATTTCAAATTCATACTAAAATGGGGTGCTGAGTTTTCCCCAGTCTAGAGTTTGCTCTCTAGACTTTCACATAGGGGCAATGGTGCTGGCGTTTTGTAGATTAAAAACCCAAGTAGAAACTACAGGTGAAGGAGGATGCTGCACTCCCACCAAGTTTTCTGGCCTCTGCTGAGTTCTCATCCTTGGCACCTTTTTTGTCTGTGCCAGGCCGCTGTCCTTATAGCCCTGGCTTCAGATGCTACTGCGGTGTTGTCGTTTCCTGGCTGCCGGACTTCCCTTGTAGTCAGCGGCCATCTTCTCTTCACTCCTGACCTCAAGCCCTACCTAGCTGTGAAGAAAGTGCTTTGAGGGTGCAGACAAAAAGAAAACGTAATTAACCTGCGGCTGCCGCTGCTGCTGCCGACACTGGATTCAGTTTAGAAATTGAAAGGAAAAAAATATGCACATCATTGTAAAACTAGAATTGCAGGGGCTGGGAGACGACCTCGGTTAGGATGCACAGGGTTCTTGCAGAGGCCTGGATTTCCGTTCCCACCTACCATGTCTGGTGGCTCGCTCTAACTCCAGGAGGCTAAGTGGTCTCATCAGAACTCTGCTTACACACACACATGTGCATACACACACGCCATTGAAAATCAAACCATCTTTAGCAGCATTGAACGCATGCTTTTAATTCCAGCACTCATGGGGCAAAGGCAGGAGGATCCCTGAGAGTTCAAAAGTAGCCTGGTCTATGTAGTGAGCGACAGGGCAGACAGTTCAACATAGAGAGTTCCTGCCACAGCAACAAGAGGCAGATCTTTACAGGTATAAACCAGAGAATCGTCTCTCCTTCACGTTCAGGTGTGCAGTAGACCCTGAAGTCAGCGGTAGACGTCTGTGTCGGCTCTCTTCAGAGCCACCCTTCGTGGCCATCACCATCAGACCCTTGAGCTACGGCAGAGCTCTGATGGATATTTTCAAGCTGATGCTATCACTGAGCCAAGAGGAGGACTTGGAAGTTATACCTAAAGGGAGCCTGACTGTTCTCCCAGGAGTTTCTATTCTCCCTGCTGGTCTAAACTACAGGGCTCTTGACAGAAACAGTAAGTGTCCTGGACAGTCCAAATATAGTATTATTTTAACATTCAACTTAATAGGGTAGCAAATAATAATGGTCCTCTAGTTCCCTTGATGCTTTCCCACGCATGCTGCATGAACTACTCAGAGATGTTGTGACGCTTTCCTATCCTTACTAGTGACCAGGAGAAAGTCCTGGCTCCCCACGGTCTAGTGGTAACATGGTACAATGGCGTCAGTGAATTCAGTAGTCAACATTTGTTGTGACAACCAAGATGCACTAAGGGATCTATTTCTGCATATGTCTTCATGGTTAGAACTCAACTGGGTAAAAGTTACCTTCGCAGTCCCTTTTCTTTCCCCCAAATCTCACTACAAAAGTCAGTACAGTCTTAGGGACCACGTAAAGGACTTTACATAGTGGTCAATCCAGAAAGCAGGGTGCGGACTCACCAATTCTCGGTAGAGAGGGTCTAGGGTGAACCACAGCGCCACAGCACAGCGCTGGCCTCTGGTAACCGCCTTCACCCCATGAGGGTTCTCGCCACCAGATGAGAAGCTGATCATTCGCCCACATTTTGGCTTTATAGAGGCCTGAGAACAAAATAAAAGTGAGACTTTCAGTTCCTGTGTCCCGTGAGCTTCTGTCTTTCCTTCTGTGGGACTACTCCTTTCGGTTAAAATTGGAAGCAAAGAATAATGCAATCTTCATGATGAAATAAAACAGACATTACCTCAGTTACTTTTACCTGCAAAATAGAAATAGTTTCAAAATAACTTTTTCCTTATACAATAAGAACACTTAAGCAACCTGGGTGGCCATCCCATGCACATAGGATTCACGTGGCATGGGCCTGGCCACTCAAGAACACAAACGTCCACTTTAGTTTACTACATCAGCCCTTGGCACTTTCGATTCTTTGACACTTAATGTGGACATGCATTCTGATACCTGTAAAATGGGAAGGAAACCAGAACACGAGGGGTACCAGAGAAGGGCAGGGCAGTGAGGGAACTGCTGAAGGGACCAGGCTGAGAATCTGCAGTCTAAGCAACATAGGCTACAGTGTGTTCGAGGCTGCGGTCCTGTGTCATAAAGGTGTGTAATAGGGTTAGATGTCATTTTGCATCCTTTAGGAGATAATGAGAGCTTACTCATTCCATTGAGGTTGGAATGACAACCACAGACAGCACAGTGGCAGCCCTGGCCAGTGTGTGTGTGTGTGTGTGTGTGTGTGTGTGTGTGTGATGTGTGTGTGTGACAGCTATGGGATTATTTCTTTCTAACGCTCTCAGGAACATATCTGAATTTTTCTAAAGTCTTTAAATGCTCTGTAAAATTAACTCTGTGTTAATGTCCTGTGTGTGTGTGTGTGTGTGTGTATTGTTGTTGTTGTTGTTGTTATTGTTGTTGTATGTATATGGGTCATACACATAAGTGCTGGTGTCCATGTAATCCAGAAGAAGGCGTGGGTCCCCAGAAGCTGGAGTCTGAGGCAGTTGTGAGCCGCCTGATGTGGATGCTGGGAACCAAAACTGCCCTTCAGTACCCAATGCTGGGCAGGAAGAGAGGACCCTGCCCACTTCTCTTGAGATTGGATTAGGTTTGTTATGGAAAAGCAGATAAATGAGAATTCCCCATTTTAAAGAATTCCCACCTGATAATTTTAATTATCTACAAAAGCCTTAAACTCTGCTGCATGAATGAGCATGAGGCGCTATTGAGCTTTTCCATTCAAAGCTTAACGCTTTTTTTTTTTCATTCACGTTTTGGAGGGAAGTAGATTCTGGGTTTTGTGGCAGATGCCTCAGGTATTAGAACCATAGAACTGGTCGAGGGGAACATTCCCCACCCGTTCCGGCTTTCCCACAAAAGCAGCAGGATGGTACTCAACTTACACTCAGCAAAGACAGACATCAACCATTGGGCATTTCCAAATATGGCCACTAGATGGAGTAGAAGCAAAGGAATCTTTAACCACCAGTCTGATTTTTTTTTTTTTTTTTTCTTTCAAGTGATTTAAAATATAACTCTTTTTCTTCTTCAGCTTCCAGGTTTTCAAAGCTTGGAAACAAGATGTTTTGTGTGCATAGCTTCTCCACGAGTGAGAATCTTTACAAGGAGTTAAACTTCAGCCCAGATCATCAATCGTGGTTTATATTCTCAGTCTGAAGCCTCAACCTACTTCCTGATTTATCTTACTTTCTAAGCAGAGGGTGAGTCAGCGCATCTGCTTGAACATAGGTCGTTGCGTTCAATTTCATGAAATATCTTAAATTATACCTGTACTTCTTGGTACTATTCCACCAATCCTCATAGGAATCCTCCTTAAGCCAATGATATATAGCCTAAGATATCATCCACTTATTTCTCCATGGTGCTCCATGACTATTTTACCACTGAGGAAAGCGGGTAAGCTAAGATTGAATGCTCAAACAAGGAGAGCGTTTGAAATTTTCTTACCTATGCCAAGAACTTCACGCACATGTCTCAACTGCTTAGATTTTGCAGGAAGAAAGAGACCTTATAATCAACTTATAATTATTCATAAGTTTTTCATTTTGTAGTTTAGTGTTCTCATAGTGTGTTTGGTCTTTGGCTTAATGACCAAAAGAGTCTAACCATGTAGTCTGTGCATGCTAAGGACGCTGGTTTCTGAAGCCATTTTTTGACTGTGAATAAAATGGCTGTCTGTGACTTTTACTTTAAATATTTGTGAATATAAATATCCATTTGGAGGTAAAAGCTCACGGCTTATACTTAATTGTATATATCAATTTGCATGCACCTATGTCCATGTTTGGAAATTCATGCTTAGTCTAAGCACTCTGGCTACTCAAAGCCGTTGATTCGTCCTTGATGTGGGTGACTTAGGAACTGAGGCTGGAAGATTCCCACTGGATTACTTGACAGAACCTCCAGGCTATGATCCCACAGCTAATATCATTTAAATGACTGTGACGAAGACCTTAAAAAAATCCCTATTTCTCAATTTGCTCATCTTTAAAATGGACTAAAATGGTGACTTATGCTTTAGTATTTTTATTACATATAAACTACCGGAACCCTCTTTACTTCTTAAGTTCTTGAGCTCAGAACTATTTGAAATCCAACAATCTGAAAGATCCCAGAGAGATGGTAATGCTGGATTGAAGATACTAAACTACAGTTTAGGAAGGGGGTGACTTACAGTCACAGTTTTAGCATCCATTTCCGTGAAGATGAATTCTCCTCCTTCAAAGTCGTCATTCATATACAGGAGAGCACTGTAAGGAGGGGGCGGGGCAGTCAATGACAGTCCAGTCTTCAACAGCATCACAGTAAAATGTGGACGACTAGTGACGAAGGGAGTGGCCTGAACGGGGAGTTGCCTTTGATGCTGGCCCTCCAAACCTGTGAAATTAGGCTCAGGAGTGTCTGGGCTATCTCCTGTTGCTTACCGGTCCCTTTCTGTGTGGTTTTGGCCTCATTTCAAAACTCACTTTACATTGTCAACAGCTAACCAGGCTTGACTTCAGATAGCCCTCTGAATCCAGCCACATTGCTTATAACTCTCTTCTTCCCACGTATAGAAGGAGCACCGGGATGGGTTTCTCTTTCTTTAGCTTAGGTAATGCATTCTAGCCTGGTCATGCAGATAGGAAATGCTCACTAAATATTATGAATAAAATACAACATAGCAACTGTCATGTTATTAAATATTAACAGTCACTACATATTAACATATATTGTTTCATGCTAGGGTATCTTCTCTTAGTGTACTAACATATCCCCTCATACTGTACACCAGTATTCCCTTTTTGAGTTTCTATTTCCTTTTACTTTTTCCAACATAATATTTTTATTGAATATCTGAGAATTTCACATTATGTACCCCGATCTCTCAGGTCTCCTCATCTCCTGCCCTTTGACCTATGCCTGAAAGAAGATAAACAAAAACAAAACTAAAAACAAAACCAAGTCTGATTGTGTTGCCCATGAATTCACTGGAACATGTCAAACTCCCAGTAGCCAGCCCTGTATAGAAAACTGAGTTCTTCCCCATCATTTCTGTTTTCATAATGGAAAAATATAGACATGATCTTTGGTGAATGTGAATAATACACATGCATGTGATAATGTGTTATGTATGTTAAGGGACCAGGCCTGTGAGCTCTTGGAGTGGGAAACACATGCAAAATGATACGCTTTGGTGAAACAGATTGATCTAGAATGCGGCTTGTCTAATTAAAAGGAGACAAAAGAAGCATGATGCTTAAGGCAAAAATGAGAAGGCTCCTTGTCACGGTAAAATTTTTTAAAAAAAGTTTCTTTTATCCCTCACCAGTGCTGGCACCAAAGGGCCACATGGTATCCGTGGGAATATTTCCATCTCAGTCAACAAAGCCTCTCACCCGCTCTGCTCCATCCCATACCACACTGCTGCTGGCTTCTCTCTGAGCCTGGAACAGTCTCTCTACCCATCCAGTTCCCAAGGCAGTTGACACCATGCCAGACATACATATGCCAATTCCATGGTGGGCCCAGGTGTCCTGCCACCATACACTCTCTTGAACTCAATTAAATCACCACATGAAGAACACACAACACAACAATTGATAAGATACAATTGCCCACCTAGGTAAAATATAGTTTGCTCATCTAGACACACCAAATCCTGTCACATCCATCCCTTAAGAATAGCCACATCAACCTGTAAATGTGCAGAGAGAAATCTTAACATCTGCCGCCATGTTCTCTTGGCTGCCCACCCCCACCCCGCCCCATCTCCTCCTCTCTAAAACTTTTCTCCCGCCCATGCTTCCTTCTCGTCCAATCACAGGCCTTGTTCTAGCCTGTACCCGCCTTCACCCGCATAATGACATCAACCTACAGCTCCTGCTCCGTCATGGAGGCTCCAGCTGATGCCTGGAGAACTCTGCTTCACCGAAAGGAACAAGGAAGCAGCAAAGCAAGGCGGCTTCCCTCTTCCCACCAAAGCTTGACGAGGAGCGGCCCTACCTATAGTCCCGAAAGGTGTAGGCAGGAGGCTCCTTCCAGCATTCGTTGGCTTCTGGATCCAGCAAGCAGTTGTCCGCATGAATGGGGTGACTGAGGTCATTTCTTCGATCCTGCTGCCCTGCCAGAAGAAGGAACAAAGAGAATTGGGAGCAAGCAGGATGAAGAACGGCAGCAGAGTCACCGCAGTGTGCAAGGAGAAAGCACAGTTTGACGGCCATCTTCGGTTTCTGGCTGTCCCTTGCCAAGATGGGGAGACAGAAGGAAGTGGTGCTATATAAAAATAGCGGCTGGCTGAGGGACTCCTGTGCTTCAGCTTAATCTTGATAAGGAACTTGGGCCAAGCCACACGCGTCTTTTCAGCTAGAGAAGATGGAATACACATACCTGGTAAAGCCCAGGCGTTGTATGGTTTGCCCTGCATGTGGGTTAGCAAAGGCTCCAGGAGGACTAGGAGACGTAAACCAAAGGTTCTGACTCACTCTCCAATGGTGTAACGGGCTCTGACAGGTAGGTTTTTCCCCTCACACTGAGGTGAGTGAGGAGAAAAGCAAAAGTCTGACAACAAGCAGGAGTGAGGGGCACCTGTTTCTCAGAAGGCTCTTCAGTGAGCTCCTCACCATCTACGCCTCTGCTCTACTGTGGCCACAACTGTACTTTTCAGCTTCCAGAGTCCCTGAAACCCCAAGCAGAGAAGCATTTTTCTTCTGTCTTAGCAATTATGGGAAAATGGATTTGAAGGCAGAAAATGTACAGAATGAGGGTCCTCCAGAACTTTAGGAGTCAAAGGGGAAGAAAACGAGTTAATAAATTTCTGTTGTTTTAGACAGCTATAGTCCTCGTAACTGACCATTCTAGAATGTAATAGAGCTTTACAGTGCATTGTTTTCTTTCCTGGGGCATGCTAAGCGGAAGGCGACAAGTTCAGGTTCTGGAAACCTACCAGACAGGGCTGTTCTGCAGACCATGTGTGTATAGGAAAAATACAGGGTTGAGTTCAGCATGAAATAGGACTCCACAATCTTCCGAGCCTTCTCGCTGATGTCATAGAACAGCCGTGCACTCTTCAGTGGCACTCGGCCTTCATAACCAAACTGAAACAACAGAAAGCCAAGGAATTGGAGACCATGGGGTTGACTGGAGGGCTCGAGACCAACAGGCTCTAGGTTTCATTCAGAGACTACAGACTAGCCATCTCTGTATCAACTAGGAAGAATAACTTCTACATGCTTGTGGTTTCAGATAGAACAATGAACCACTGGACCAGCCTCTTCCTAACCATAGAGGGAAACTAAAAAGCTCAATACTCTCTCTTCTCCTATAATACCTTATCCTTCATCTCCTATAATATACACTTCATCCTTCTCTAATACAGTTTCCAGAGAAGAATTACTGATTTTGGAATGTTTCTGTCATTAGCTCATGACGTCCTTGAGGATAGTGGCTGCAGTTTTGGGGGAGACAGAAACTGAGGAAGCATGAAGCTTGGTGGATGGATGCCTGAGGGAGGGGATTTTCCGAAACTGCAGTGGCCAGGCTGTGGTTTAGTGAACGAGCATCTGCTGAGAATGAACCCTCAGCACCACCAGCGAGTGACAAAGCCACCAACCAAGTTCCATTTCTCAGTTGCGCCCCTCTAAACTCTTCTTCCTCAGTCTGCCATTCACGAAGGCCTCTGCCTTCTCCCAGGAACCCAAGCTTAAGGGAAATAAAGAATTTACTTTGAGTGCTTTCAAAACAGTTGCTCCTTCAAACTTCTCATTGGGTGTGTGGGGTGACGTTTTCCCTCGGTATCCATCACCAACCAGCATGATTCCCTGAGGATAAAATGAATTAAAAGACTCTATTAGTGACGACTAAAAATCTATCCTTTCTGCTTTGGCTGAGAAAACAACCCAGGACTCGGTATCATTTAACCCAATGGTTCAGAGACAAACAATTCTAACCAACGGAGGGCATTTTCTTTATCTTCAGCCCATTTTCATTAAAAAATAGAGCACCTTTTCTTAAATAGACATATAATTTAAATTCTTCATGTACTGGCTAGTGGCTGGTTAGAATAAAGAGAATTCTCCAGAGACTTTTATGCTAGGCGGGGCACATGCTGGGTGGCTACTCTCCTAAGAACTAAGCCAGGGGGAGTTTCAGATCATTCCAACCCTGGAGCTACAAAGCACCTTCACAGAGACTGTCTTCCACCTGAGTAAGCGCAATTTCAGTTTCCCTTGTTGCCCTCAAGGGTTCTGACACTCTGGCATAGGGACTGGCCTTCTCCAGGACACTGTCCTGCAGGCTAAGTGCTGACTGGCGAGCATCTTGTCCCCTCTATGTCACTGCCTCCAGGCTGAGCATAGGTTAGCTTTAAGGTCTCCTATTCTCTAGTCCTCACACTGGCCACACTGTGCAGCTCCCGGCACTGTTCTTCCGACAGGACGTTATCTAGGAGAACCCGTTGAGTCCCATTCAGCTGCTCGGAGTTGTAGACGAAGGTGATGTTCTCATAGAGCAGAGGGCCACCTGGAGGGAGAAAGCAGAGCGTCTTTCCTGCGACTTCCACCCTCTAAGAGGGAGCATAGAAAACCCAACAGTCAGTCTGCAATGGAGAGTGAGTGCGGGAGATGCAGTCTCCATAGGAACACAAACACACAAGACAAATTGCATAGTACAAAGCTTGATAAAGGTTTAGGTCTCAAACTTGGGGATAAACTGCTAACTGAGGTGCCGATTAGCATATCAACATGGATGGACTGTTACCCTGTCTCTGGCATACATACCCCCTACTCTGAATACCACCTGTGCGGGGACTAGGCAAGGTATCTCTTGTCCAAGCTTCCCTTTCTCATATAACCCAGCCATTTTAGCTAAGGTGGCCTCTTGGCCTTTGGGCTGACAGTCATCATTCCACTTTCCGGGCCTTTCAGCTTCTAGATGTCTAATCCCCTTTCTTCTTATGTGTCAGGTTCACGTGGCAGGTGGTGTTCATGCTGGACTCTCCCAGATGCCTCTGTCTGTGCTTTCTCTTATCTATAATAAAACCCTCCGCCCTTTAGGAGTGGGCATTGCTTCCTTCACTTTCTTCTTTTTATTATTCAACAAACGCAATACGGATTGAGGGAAAGTAGATGTTTAGACGCCAGCTCTCCCACAGGGCTATAAGCATTGAATGTGCAGCGGTTAAACCATTTTTTAAATTTAATTCTGCTCTGAGAAAGCAGCATTCCACCTGCTTCAGTATCTCCTCCAGGAAGATGCCTTTCTTCACGGTCCCTCACTGTAGCTCTGATGCAGCATCACGACCATTGCATTGCTATAGATTCCTGCTCGCTAAGTACGGTACAGGTCTGCCACCCAGATTTCTTCCGCATGCAACTCAGACATCAGGGAACACAGCATCCCCTGGTTTCCAACACCGTTGACAATGTACTCCTATATTTAGGGCAATTGGTTTTCTTCACGTGAGTGTTTTCTGGAGTGTTTTAGAACCATTAGCCCCACATAGCCTCCTTGGAGGATGAGGGGCGGAGGAATGTTGGTGAGAAAAGCAGAGACTGAAGTAGAAACTTAACAAAGAAAGAGAACAATTCCTTTCCCCACTGGAGTCATGAATGTAAGAACCTGATACATTCCTGAAGGTACCACACCTCGCTGAGGGAGGCCAGCTATGGAGGGCACAGACAGTTAAAGGGCATTGTCAGGAGAGCGAAAAGACAGCCACTAAAGGAAAAAAAGACGCAGAAATTGATGTTTCCTTTATCAATATGAGCAGACTGGTCAAACTGGGGAAAACCACTATCTGTTAGTCTGGTTTGCATATCAGCTGTGTCACAGTAATGGCTAATGGAACACAGAAAGAAGGAGGTAGAGTTCATCAGTCCTGAGCCATGCATAGCTATTTGCTCCTGGAGGAGCGTCAGTGCTGACAAGCTATCTTGGATGCAATTTTCCTTCTGTGCGTGCAGTCATGAAGCTCTGCTTGTATAATCTGCATTTATGCTTCATATAACTTAGTGCCAAAAATTATGAAACCAAAGAAAAGCAAGAACGTAAAAGAAACAGCATCCCCGGGAGAAGTACTAGTGAAAAGGGTTGATATTACTTTGCTTAAAATAAAATACCAGATTTCCCGTGAACATTCTCCTGAGTGATTGGACACATTCTTTGGGATTTTCATTGCTTGTAGCATGTGACTGTACCGTGTGTTTTCAACCCACTCTTTAAATATTGAAACTACTATGGAAACTCAGTGAATGTGATGAAGTTTACTTTTAATCTGGCTTGGCCTGACCACATTAGCTATAGGCCTATCAGTTTGATTTATTGTTAATCTTCAATCATTAAATCAAGCAACCAGTGTAAATTGACCTTAAGTGCCCCCATCAAGATACACATCTGGAGTAGGACTCAGCTAAAAAAGCAGTCATTCAGATGACCTAATCATTGCTTCCATTAATTTTAAAATCTAGTATCAAAATTTATAAATGTAGAATTTCTTGGATTCTAAGACTAAATTCGCAGAGTCCCAGTTTTCAGGTTCACATATTTATATAAGTAGAAAAGTAAGTCGTTTTCTTTTGATGATTCTTAGAGTTTGTTGTTCGGCTCACTTGTAAGTGGATTTTAGCCATAAGGTACACGATCCACAGACCCAGAGAAGCCAAAAAACGAGGCCCCAAGCGAAGATGCTTGAACCTCATTCAGAAGGGGAAATAAAATAGGCATCAGAGGTGGGTGGAGGGAGAGAACTGGGTGGGAGAGGGTGTAGGGAGGGGGATGGGGAAGGGGAAATGGGAATCAGGAGAGGGAGCGAGAAGAGAATGGAAATCAGCAGTGAGCAGGGGGTATCTCTTAGATGAGCCAGAGCCCTGGGATAGGGAGACTCCGTGGAATCTATGGGGGTGACCCAAGCTAGGACATCTTGAAGTGGGGCATATGGAGCCTGAAGTGGCCTGTAACCAGTAGCTGTACGGGACTCCCAGTGTAGGGATAAGGACACCAACCCCCACACAAAACCTTTGACCACAAATGTATCCTGCCTACCAGAAGTGCAGGGACAAAGATGGAGCCGAGACTGACAGGATGGCCAGCCGATGACTGGCCCAACCTGAGAACCATAACATGGGCAAGAACCAATCTCTGACGCTATTAATGGTTCTCTGTTATACTTGTATAACTGTCCACTGCAAGGCTCCACCCCAGTAGCCAGTAGAAACAGATACAGAGACTCGGAGCTCAGGGAGCCATGTGGAAGAGCTGGGGGAAGGGCTGAGGGTCCTGAAGAGGATAGAGACTCCACAGGAACACCAACCTGGACTCTTGAGGGCTCCCAGAGTCAGAACCGTCAACCTGAGTACCCCACATATATATAGCAGATGTGCAGCTTGGGATTCATCTGTTAATCTATAGAACCTATTTTTATGGACAATGTCACATACAGTCAATCTATAGAATCCATCTTTACAGAATGTACAGTCACATCTGATCTTTATTTACTATATTTTGTTCTCTGAGGAGATTTATATAAGCTTTCTTGTTCACATGGGATTGACTTATTTATCACCTGTTAAGTTTTTATTACATTGTGCTGTGGTTAAATATGCTTAAATAAACTCCTCAGGGGTCAGGCTCCCAAATTTGAATGAACACTGGCTACTTAGCTGTGCTGAACTGAACTGCCTTCTTGCCTCATGAGGATCGTTACTCTGCTGGCTTCGGCAGCGACAGAGATCCCACATTCTGCTATTAAGTCTCTGCCCCATCTCCCTTCCATGTGATATGAAACTACATGCTGAAATAAAGCTGTTTCTCCATAAGTTGCCTTTAGTCATGGTGTTTTATCATAGCAAGATAAACCCTAAGATATCGGCCAAACCTCAACTGAGATGTTGGGATAAACTTTGTGGGAGACCATGAATTCCTGGCCATATCCACATTGACCCACAGAAGTGATGAGAAAATAAATGACTATTGTAAGCAGATGAAACTGGATAAACCAAAAATAACAACCGTTCCTTCACAGGCCTTTTCCATATAGTTTGAAAGAGATGTTCCAATCTATGTAACTAATTAGAATTATAACTTGAGGTAGATACCTTCACACTCAGAAAACTGCATATTTACTGAAACTTAGAAATTCAAAAAAAAATATACTCTTTGTGAAAGAAAGGCAGGAGAGTTGTTGATTTAAAAAAATTTGCCAAAATGAAATTTAAATAGAACAGAGAGTTTAGTGTACTAGACTGTTTTGCAAGTTGTCAAGTATTCATTAGTTTCTGGTTTGAAGTAATTTACTTGAATATCAATAAGATTATTCTTAAAACATGAATTTTAATATTACAATGCTAAAACATTTAGAAAAAATATTCTACCACCTAAGTTCTGTATGTGTTTGCAGCTGTTATCATCACTATTGAACTAGTTAGCCGTAATCAGAATACTATATTGGATTCTGATATTGGTGTTATTAAGCTTGCCTCAATGGAGTATATTTAGAAGAGAGGTTTAAAATGTTGGCAGCACTCCAAGTCCTGCGACAAGTAACACTCAGATACTACATAAAGGCAGGGGGCCACATGAAATGTCTTAGATATGAAGAATTGAAGAGATTGGGAAAAAATGGTATTTGAAATAGGCCTTTTCTGAGTTAATATAATTACCACAAAATGTTTACAATTAGAAAACAAATGAAAGAAAGAATGAAAGAAAGAAAGGGAGAAAGGGGGTGGGGACTTTGGTACTCATGAGGATGCAATCTGTCCAAAGATGACTTCCAGTAGCACACCAGACAGAGGAAGATGTGAAAATTATAATAAAAATGTAGTCCAATAGGTTGTGGTTCCTGGGGCCTGGTTTGATGGCTGCAGTCAACTTTTAACCACTGTGCAGGGAGATTTAGTTAGCCCACTTAATTCTTCTCTCATTCATAAAGTATGTGCCTGGCTCAGGCTCCCTGGATGCAACAAAGATCACGTAGAGAAGTGTGCCCTGTCGCTTCCTGCTTGTGGTTCATGGCAAGAGCAACAGTAATCCCATAAATATCACATGTCACTAAGCATGGGGCAGTTGCAAGCTAATTACCCTTCCTTCACAGATGATCACTAAGGGATTAAGGAGTGACATTTCATAGTGCGCTTCCTATCACAACACAACCGGACACCAAGCTTTCAGAGTCCAAGTGCAACATTATTTCTGCGGCATTCCCAGTCACTCTGGAGTCATTAGCAAGTACGGTCTTTGGAAAATGCGTGTTAAAGGAATGAGTAAGTGACAGAGGTATCTTCAGCAAGTCGTCATGAATGTTTATTACATGGGGCTAGTTTTGAGGTGGCCCCCAATGACTGTCCTCTTGGTACCAAATGACTGTCCCGTGTGAATATTATTTAACACTAACTTGAATAGATTACATATTCTTTATTTCATGGCATGTGCCTCCTGCCTTTCCCCCTTGACATCTGCTTTCTGCCAAGCCACCAGAGTGTTCCAGGACTAGTAATTTTATAGCTCACCACTATTCTTAATTTGGATTTTATTCAAGTGTCGGGGGGTACTGCAGTTGTGGTGTAATAAGAAATGTATTCATATTTTGTTACCAGTTCTTAGTTCAACTCGTAAGACACTTAAGTTTCCCAAATAATAGGAATATATTTTAATCATTCATTGTCTTCCTAAAGCTCATGCTTAATGCTAATAAAGTGCCTCATGGTGTTTCCTTTGTATAGACTCAGAATGGGCCTCGTCCCAGAAGGACCAAGGATCAGAGGAGTACAAGTTGCACTTTGGGAAATGGAGATGGTGGAATCAGGCTCTGTACAAGGCGTAAGTACCAGGTTATAGAAGCTTGCAGTGGAGGTTCTGGGAGGGTAGTAATTCAGAGTGCAGGGAAGAGCTGTGTCCTGGTTACGTTACACCTTGCCCTGTGTATACTTCATCTGCTGGTTCATTTGTATTCCATGTTGCATCTTTTATAGAGAACTGCTAAGCATCCTCTGATCAGAACTGTCAAACTCATAAATTCCAAAATGGATCTTGGGGGCCCTCATTTGTACATGGACAGAAAAGAGATCAATCAGCATAGGTGAGTGCCAAATGGCTTTTGTCATCTGAAAAAAAAAGAAAGTGGGGACAAGGCCTAAGCCTTTGGGTCCTGATGCTGTCTCCAGGTACGGAACACCGGGACAGAATCTACAATGTCACATGGGTGGCTCCCGGATGCCTGCCGAATGACAGTGGTGGAATGAATCCCATGCACCTTTTTCACAGAAATAGTCTGTCTTCATGGAAACACAGAAAACAAAGGAGGTGTGGTTTTATTTATCTTTCATACTGGCAGATTTCCTGATATCCATTTGTTAGTTCAACCAAGAGAACTGTGGAAATGGTCGCTTTGGATAACCAACCTATCATTACAAAGATTTTCCCCTCCACCCTTCCTGCTAACCTTAGTGACCAGACATTGGATACCTTGATAGACGAAATGAGAAAAAAAGCTTTGCAATCTAGCAAGGGCCCTGGAGTTTTCACAACATTTTCATCAAAGAACTGATGCATTGGCATTCACTTCCTGGGTGGTTTCTCGGCTTCAAAAGGAACCCGAACTCTGGCTGACTAGGAAGCTTTCAGGCTCTGGGTCCTGGAGCTACATACTGAGGTCTAGGTCACAACAGGTGAGCCTATCATCCTGTTTACTGTTTCTAACCAACTTGATGAAAGCACAGGAAGGAAAGGGTTGGGAAACCCAAGACCGAGAGAGCCAGAAGTTTCAGAGAGCCAGGGAGGTACTAACCAGCTCTCCTGAGGAGAGCAGGGCAGGCTCAATGCATTTCTTTGGCCTCATATATTATAGCTGGGGCTGAATAAATGCAGCTCCACATTTGTGGGTCCAAGAAAACATAAAACTAAAAAAGCTAAAACAAAATTGTGTATGCATCTATTAATATACATCCATGTTTTCTTCATCTTGTTTCCTAGAGAATATACTATAGCATATGTAATATTATAATATGTGCATAGCACATTATATTATGAACTATAAGTAGTTTTGGGGGACTTAAGGGATGCAGGAAGCTGCATAGTTATTCTGTCAATTCTATGATATTTTATCTTAGGGTTTTGAGCATTTTTAGAGTCTGATATGCTTAAGATAGGGTCAGTCCCAGGACTAATAGTTGTATATTCTTATACCTGTATTTTGCCCATATGGCTTATACTATAGATATACTTAGGTATAATTATGTAAAATCAATGCAGTAGGTATAGAAGAAAATATGGTCATCAGGTTCAAGTGCTTGCCTGACGTCATGTTTTGTGAGACATTGAGTAAGTGACTAAATTGCCTCTTGTGAGAGACTGTTACTATGAAAGCGAAGGCAACATGAGTTTGCTTGAAAAATAACGGTGTTAAGAAGTACTGCTAATGTTGTCAATGGTACTCTTGTTAACAGTATATTATTATAACGATGCTTGACTATGTAAAACTGCTTGGGGCAGTACTCTGCCCTTCCACTAATTCTGTTCTTTTGTGACCAGGCATATAGCATTCTGTTCTTATCGCTACGCCTTTGTCCCACTTGTTTTAACCACTAGAGCAGCTTTCTCTATGCCCCTATAAATCACTTTGAAATATCTTTAGGCTGATGTTGTAGAGGAGTTTTAGGCTACTTACACATCATGCACAAAGCCCAGCATCACATTTCCACCATATCATATATATTTTAAAAATAAAATTCATTTTTATTCAAAGCCCCACTCAAACCTATTTTATTCAAGTATCTTCGATGAACTATCCTACGATCCTCCATGACCTAATGCCTTCTTCGAGATCCTTGGATATTCAGACTATCCCACACTATCGAGCCCTCATTCACTGGCTGGACAAGAGAACTCAGTCCAGTGACCTCTCTATCCCTCAAGTATTCAGCTGAGAATGGGGAAGCCTACACAGTCTCTGCCTAGTTCAAATTGTGGAAGGAGTGTCTGGAAACACTTTCTCAGTGACACAGAGGTCTGAGGCATTCTTAAGTATTGATTTCAGGCATTGGCAGATATAGTGTTAATCTTTCAGAGAAATGGATTCAACCCCAAACTCTTGAAGAATTCCTCCACCTCACCCTCTACCTTGGTCCTTACAGAGATAAAAGCTTGCAAGTACTCACCTTCTCTAAGGTCTCGACCTATCTTGGGTGGTGACTTCTTCCCCATTGACAATCCGTGAACTTCTGCCCCATCCATATTCACTCCTGAAGGGACTCTGTCCATTCAAAGAAGTTGAGACTGAAATTTTTCATTAAATAAAATTTCCCCAAGGTAAAGAATACTGTATTTACATATGCTCTGATTCTGAACTGCATATCATTCACCTATCTTTCTAAATCAAATTCTATGTCATGCCTCTGTGTGGGTCTCTCAGCTCCCTCCAAATGCTACTGTCTCTTTAAGTCTTTTCTTGTATCTTTTATTACAATTAGATCCACTCCCTTCATATCAGTCGATTGTCCACAAAGAGCAGGAAAAATGATTGTGTGCGCCTTCATGTACTGTTTCTTGAACATAAACTGTATCACTGAATAATGCTTGACTAGAGATAAACCATGTCCTAATGTAATAGTTGGTTCTGAGGAGGGAGACACAGTTTGTGTCAAGTTTTGCAAATGCACCAGTGATAGTAGACAGCCTTTCCATCTCCACAGCCTTGGTATGTCCAAACAACCCTTAATATCCTAGATTCTCTCCCAGTCATCTTATGTCACCCAAGGGCTTATTGACTGCAAGGTTCTAAGACCGCCTCCAGATTACTGTGGCAAAACCATAAGCTAGTGTCCGCCATTGACAGGGGTCCCTTCTGTTGATGTGGCCTTTCTCAATTTGACTGGACTGTGTGATCCCAAACAGGCAACTCAAACATGGGATAAGTTTGAGTTATTTAAAAACAGGTGAGTTGACTTCAATTGTATTAAAAATGGGTTCTCTTAGTTTCAATTTGCTTAGTAACAATACATAGTTTACTATATAGAAATCTTTCTGGCTTTGATTTCAAATGACTATAGTAAGGGAATTCACCATCATCAGGGAAATTGTGTGAGTATGATCAAAATGTGTTGCATGAAAATCTCAAAGAACAAAAACCATTTTAAAAAGCAAATTTTATAAGATTTGTTAATAAAAGTAGCATCCAGCTTTGGGCAATAGGAAATCGCAGGAAGTTAGCATTTTGAGAACTCTTGGGCTAAGTTCTCCATTTAAGGAAAAAATCTCCATACATGTGAGAAAAGTAATTCCTCAAAACCACACAGAAGTGAGTGGGAGAGTTGAGGCCAGGATCCTGCTCCTGACATGCAAGTCAGAGGTCATAAACCCACAGCTGTCTCTAATCTACTGGGGTTGCGTTCCCAGCACCATCTCCTGCCCTGAGATTTTCATCTCGCTTCAGTCTGTTTTGCAAATGAAGGACTCACCGGTTCTCATCCTGCCGTCCTCCATAACTGATCCAGTAATTCTGTTTACAGTTGAAGAAAAGGTATATATTTATTACCAAAATACCATTTATAGGAATAAAAAACTTAGAAAACCTGAAATATCCAGAAACTTATACTGTGTATTGATGAAGAGAAGGCTAATGCAATTTTGCCAAAGGTACCATGGATAACAAATGAATCAAAAGACTGTGTAGAATTAGGCGCTTGGTTCTCTGGTTCTGGATAGAGACTTGGAATTTAATAATGGAAAAGGATTCTAAGATCCTTCAATGCAAGTGCTTTGTGGAGTATGACTAAAACTTGAACAAAGAAATCAAGCTGGATTAATTATATGAACAGCACCATGAAGTAGGTGTTATATTTTGGAGTGTCTTGGGAAAATACAATTCTTCAAAATACTAAGTAGGAACAAATACATGTATTACATCAGAAGTATTATGTTAAAATAACCTAATTTTAAAAGTGTTTTGCTGCCAATAAGCCATAATTAAGAACCAAGTAAAAACTGTTGTAATTAATGATATCATCAACACATTAACATAAATATTGAATAAAATATTCAGAATTAAGTAGATACATGGAAAAAATCTAAACCTAGGTAATTCAAAGAGAAAAAAAATAATACTATGTGAAAAGGAGAAAATAGTATAAAGTGCCCATTAGAAAATAGAAGTTCAAATAGCAATACTATAGCAATTGGCACGTAATATATGTGAGGAGTGCAGATGCTTTTCCTTTTGTAAGGTTGGTAAATTGGGACTTTCCTGTACCACTAGAAACAATGAAGTTATCAGAAATATTTTCTTTAGAAAAGAATTATGTTTCAAAAACTTCCAGACCCCTTATTTCTCATGCAAAATGAATCCATTCTTGGGATTTAGTTGAAGGTAATAGTTTAATAAAAATGATCCCTAGATTATGTATGTTTGATAGAAATCAGAAATAACTGAAACATCAAAAGAATTAATCATATATTAAATCCATCTACATAACCAAAATACTTTAAATCCTTAACATGAAAAGTCAGGTAAGTGTCTCATTAAATAAGAACAAGAACTTGCGTTTATCTATAGCACAGATGATGTCTGCAAAGGGTTCTGTGTCATGGGCTGACAGGCTGATCAGAGGACAATACAGGAAGCAGAGAAAGGACAGGACAGAGGCTGACTCATGACTCTGTCAGTGCCTTCTGAAGATGTGTTACATTGTTTAAAGGATGGCACGCATTAAGAGTATGAAAAATTTTACATCTGAACATTAGAAAACTAAAGCAAGACTGAGACAAATGAAACATTCACAAAATATTTGCTTCTGACTTTGGGCCTCAGCGTCATGGGACTCTATTAAAATCTTTAAAGTTTAATCACCTGTATAATGTAAAGGCTTCTTTCAATTGGTATTAATTTAAAGAGTTTATTAGGCTCTTTGACTAATGTGGGCAGGGCATTAATATTTAAATACCCACCAAGAAGATCTTTTGAAGGTGAGCTTTATTATGTTTCAAGCTTTCATATTTATTTTTAAATTACTTAATTTATTTATTCACTTCATAACCCTATTGTAACTCCCCTTCCCTTCTCTTAATGGTTAGGAGTACTGTCTGCTCTTCTAAAGGACCTGGGTTCAATTCCCAGCACCCATATGGCAGCTCATAGCTGTCTATAACTTCAGTTTCGAGGGATCTGACACCCACATATCAATGCACACAAAGCAAAATTAAATGTTATTAAAAAGTTTAAATAACAGTTCATTTTCTCATTTTATTCTTACTGGTTCAGAATATGAAAATCCCAGGCCCTCTGCAGCTGACTTGATCAGTTCAGCTTCGAGTTTATGACGTTTGACAAATGCTGTTAAATCCTAGAAAGAAATAGAATTCATGTTTAAATAACCACTAAGAAATGCGACCAATCCTGAAGTAGAACTTTTCATTATAATAGTCAGTGAGCTAATATAAAAATCAGAGTTGCAAATGCGGTCCCCTTGGCAACAGTTTTGTTGCAAGATAGTGTCTATGAACAGTATGTGCTTCTGGCATGGATAAAATTTGAAAGAATTAAGATCTGATGTGAAACAGACATTAAATCTCTATGCGTCCTTAAAGACAGTGCTTCTTTTTGTCATTGTTTGTTTTTAATCAGTTCTCCCTGAACCATAGTGCACTTTAAAGAGATTTCTCTCACAACTCTGGTCTCACCTCTCGGGCCTCAATGGATGCTGGGTCAGTGCTGTCATCCAGCAGACTCTCATAGAAGTCTACGTTGTCCAGGACATCCTGGTCGTCTGGGTGGAACATCAGGTAGGCTTTGGCACACTCCAAGGCTTTCACATACTCACCAACTGGAGAAACAAGGTATTGTCACATTTGAATCAGTCAGATGTGCCCAGATGATTTCAGAGGGAGACTTCAATGTGTCTCCTGATGTCAGCATTGATCACAAGAAATGGCTGATAAACTAAGGTTGAGTAAAAAGACCAGAAGCATTCACACGGAAGGTCAGACATGATTTCAGGTACTTAGATGGTAGGGCCTTTTGTTTGCTTTGGTGCTGGGCACTTTGCAGAAATCTTCTAGAATCTCCATTAGACAGTACTTATTGGTAATTCCTGGAACACTAGAGCAAAACTGGGTGAACTAACAGTGACTTCTTCGTACTGTGTGGCCTATGTAAATATTCTGAGCATGGGTTTCTAATAAGATGATGATAATAAGCAGCTAGTTTACCAACTTTGCATTCATGGGTCATGATGTGCATATGAGTTATCACTGTCATACTACCAGGACAAAGAGTAACCCCTTACTCTTGGAAAGTAGGAAGTCTGCCAAAGCAGTTTAAAAATGTCCGTCTGCTTCATCATCATCATCATCATCATCATCACCATCATCACTTTAAAGGAAAAAAACACTTCTTTACTACTGACCTGATAAAAGACACCAATGCTGAAGATAGGGATAAATGGCAAGAATTGCATTGAGTCAAGCAGCCACTCACTTCTCCACAAAGTGAAGATGTGGACATCATAGTGACTTAGGTGATCCAAATACTACCAATTTCTTCTAAGTATAAGGGAGGGATATTCAATATCGCCCCTTCAATTAAAAAAGGAAACTAAAATTATTTTGAATTGCTAAACTGTACCTAAGGGATTAGGAGGCATCTAAACATTTTATAATATATTCTGATGATGAATAGTGGAATATATAGTCCACATGGGAGGAAAACTTGGCAATGTGAATCAAAACTACAAATGAAAAACTATTTGACCCAGTAAATCAACCTCCAGATATTTATCCTTAGACACTGGTATATAGATAAACACAGACATGTGTAAAGTATTATCCACTTGAAATTTCACTGTCGTCACAAAAGATTACCAGCAACACACTATCCCTCTGTAAGGAGATGCATAAAATAAATTCTAATACAATGACTTACAGGCATAAAGAAAGAGAGAGCAGGAAGGTCTCTCTGTACTCATCTATTAAAGTTAAACAATCACTTACCAGAATTTAAATTTGGCCCTCCAAATGATAGTTTCTTTTATCTTAGCAAAAATCATCTGGCAAGTATTAAGGAAAATACTTACAGAGGATAGTGTAAATAACGCTGTCTTTACATAAAAGAAAAAGGAAAACTCTGTGACTGTCTTTGTTTATGTATAGTTTTGGAAGTCTAAGAGACTTGGTGGAAGGACGTGAATGTGGCTGTAGATACAGACAAGGTGGGATGTTTTAATAGCTTTGCTTCTTTAACACAGTCCTACTAAAATGAGGTGTAAAAGCATTGTAGGTTGAAAAAGAAATTTTGCAAGTCTAGTGTAAGTTTTGTGACATTGACACAGGAAATCCTGCGCTTCATCCATTACTAGTGCCTTCCTCCCTTGCTCTGAGCTGCAACCCAATTTCACAGGTAAAAAGGTGCATGAGCCTGCATTGCCTTGGTGATGGAATGAAAGCAAGCAGGGGTCTGACAGTGGCCAGATGCATACAATGATGGCTAACCCACAAGGGTTTTCATGGATGACCCCCCACCCCCGCCCCGCTTTACCTCTGTAGTAGGCAAACTGGAGGTAGTCATAATGCAAGGGAAGAAAGTTCTCGATTGGTGAGAGGCGGCCTGGGCGGGTGGCGAGTTCCCTCACACACTCATGCTGACAGACCAGAACCTGCATGTAGTGATCTGGAAAGCAAGAGAGAGAAGGAGTGTTCTCCAGCTGCTGAGCTCATAGCTTAGTCAGGGCTGCACGTCTACAGGGCACGCTTTCTTTACCACACCACACTCAGAGAAAGAGAGAAAGAACTCTCTCTGTATTACCATTCCTAGCCTGAAAACCTCATACAGACAGTGACATCATTTTCTCCAGGATCGTTTGACAGCAGTTGGTCCCAGACCTGCACACTACACCAGCCTTCCTGTGCATAGAGCTGAGTCTGGACTTTCTCACTAGACATTTAGAGCTTCTCTTTGGATACTTCAGAAGGTCTGCGGTGCCCTGGAACTGAGATCAGAGTTTAATATCCTCTGGATGTTTAGAAGCCATTCAGAGATGGACCACGCAGCAAGTAGAAAGTTCAGCAGGTGAAAGGGAGGGGCCACACGCCCTTTCCCAGTCAACGTCTTTCTAAAGGAGGAAGTAAAAGGAATTTCCTCATACATACTGCTTAGACCTTATACTACCTGATTATAAATCAGGCTCTTGCCTAGTACTCTATATTCTAATATGTGGGATACTGTTTGGACAGAGAGTGGCAAAATGACAGGAAAGGAGACAGCTGTAGAATTAGAACGAACACTGCCTTCCTTGTACCTGACTCTGTGGTTGCTGTTTTCATTTAAACTCATCAAGGTGCCGAGGTGCAGCGGATTCCATGCCCCTTAGCTCTCAGCTCTATTTTGCCAAGAAACAAGCAGCTAATGACATGGGGGGAAACTCTTCTTCCTCTTTGCCTAACTCTGAATTCTATCAAAAGATGGAGGCAATGTTTCCCAGGGACAGAATGCTTCATTCATGCTTGGGCTGACTAGGCTCCCTGGGGATTGAGAAAATCACTTGACTTCATGGCTACACAATTTAATTGGCCACAACTGCTTCTCTCAAGAGGTCTTCTGTTTAGTCAAAGTTCTTGGATCTGGGAAAACTTGGAGACTGGGGTTAGGACACAGGAAGGAAAAGAGCATTTGTTGGGTGGAGGCAAACATTTTCTATAACCTGGCTAACTTGAGCCTGTGTAGAACAGCAAACAGAATCAACACCACAATCCACCATGTTTTACCTCTGGCTGAGGAGGAGGAGGAGAGATAACGAGGCCTATGAATACAATCTGAAAGTTAGGAATAAAGCAAGAGCTATGTTTCATATCTTGGGGAAACAGTTAGCAGCCAACTATAGACTCCTTCACAGACAAAAGTCTTCTTTGCCTTCAAACCTGTTTCCTCTAATATCAAGTGACAGGAAAGCAGAAAGATAACAGTGTACCCACCAACAACTCCAAATCTGAAGGAATATATTGTCAAAACAGAGTATACACAGCAAATAAGAACAACCACGATAGCCCTGACTGCACAAGGAGAGCTGACCATGGGAAACTCACCACCAAGCAACCGTTTGTATTTTCCTCCACATGAAGTCTCTCCTAACTCTACAATTCAAGCATTATGGTTTCCCTAATACAGTCTCTATTGTAAGTGCCAACTTTACTCCTAATTGAGCTCACCTGAGTCAGACAAGCATTCGCAGGGTAAAAGTGGTCATATTAATTTTATTTGTTGTATTCTTTTCCTTTCAATGTCATTGCGCGACTAATGCATTTTTAATGCGTTCGAGGTTAAGAGCAATTGTGTGAGAATACTTTTAGGTTTTTGCTACAATAAATTGAGCATACTTCAGATTTCCATGACATTTTATCACAACTGTGGATATTTGGCTGGGACTAGAGAGACTGTGACTTATTTTCGCCAGCTGTTTTTTTTTTTTTTTTTTTTTTTTCTGAGAGAAGTGAAGGGATTGTGCTGGTTGTGGTAATGACGAGCCAAAGAAACTGAGTGTGGATTTATCTTATGTGTTCATCTGTCCTTTCCCAACAGCCAATGGGTTATGGTAACTTGACTTCAGTAGCAGGATCTAGATCATTTGCCAAAACTGTTCATGGCCGCTGGCAGCATAGGTGCTGAGACAATGCATCAGGGGTATGGCACATTCCATAAAAACACAGCATAGTAAACTGCTAAATATAATTTTAAAAAAGGCTAGCTCATTCCCCTTGCAAAAGACTATGTACTGAGAAAAAAATCAGTAATTATACAGTACAAGATGCACAAAATTGACTTTTCAATGAATCACCTTTAATGTTCACAGAAATACTGAAGAGTTTCAAATGTCAGCTGTCCAAAGAAACAAAACTTTTGGAAATAAACCCTCAAAATAACTCATGCAAGTATATTGATTTTAGGCAACTTAAATTTATGTTGGGTAACAAAGCTCTTCATAGGGTGGTAATTTAATGTAGTGATTTTGACTGTAATAGAAATATTGATTCTAGTTTATACTTTGTAGCTGTTCTCTAATTAGCTTCTGAAAACAGTCCACCTTTATTTATGGCTGGCATTATCACAAGCACGAGGCATTGCTAACACATTGATCTGTGCATAGTTATGGGTGTATATATCACGTCCTTTATTCTTGCCTTCACCAACATATTCGTTCAGCCAATATTTACTAAGTAGCTCAGGGATTTGCTGAAGATTGAACACTTAAAAAGTTAGGGCACCAGCCAAGTGATAATGAAAAACACCCCAAAGGTTTACAAGGGGAAGGAGAGTGAGCGGCTCATCCAAAGAATTCAAAGAACTTAGGAAGGCAGGAATGAATACAGAATGTGAATATCATACTGGCAGTCCTTAAAGGGTATGGGCTTTATTCCAAGTCGAATGAAAGCCGCAAGGGGAGGGAATTTATGTACAATAGCTCGGTAGTAAAGAATGTTGGCTCTGTATTGGAACTCGATCTACACTGCACACCAAGACCATGAAGGAAGTAGTCATGGGGGTTTAGTTAAAACACAGTTTTGATTTAAGTCAGGGCAAACGGGGAGACTCAGTAATTGTAAAGTGCCATGTGAAAGAACCATTTATCCATGCTTGGCAACTAATAAGAGTTGAGAAAGATGTCAGATTGACAAGCAACTTCCTAGGACTTGTTTTGAGCTAGTAGGTAGGTGCTTTGGTGGGGATAAGGACACTTTCGAATTGGCAGGGCAAACTGGCTTTAGTAATTTCCAAGTCAGCTGAATGTTGTTTTTCATTATATATGTCTTGGAACATAATAGGTCATCAACACATATTTAAACAAATGTTTGTTATTAAATAAATCACTGTTTATTTGGGTTTTGATTGTGTTGACTTTAAAAGTACTGGTTCTCCATTTTAAGAAGCCTGGGTTTGATTTTCGGGTTGTATCTAGCCCTATCACATCAACCGATTCCTCATCTAAGGGGAGCAGAATCTCTTCAGTGAGATATCTGAGCAGCACACAGAGATGCAGATCTGTGAGAGAAAGATCAGCTCACTTTAGGCTCTTGTGATATCACCAGGAGCAGGAAAACCAGCTCTTGGCTGAGGAGGTCACAGGCCCAGGTAGAAAACCTACCAGTCTTGAACCTACTATATTCCCATAAAGTTTGTTTTGTAAAAGTGCCTTCTAAATACTGTTTCTATCCAAGGGTTATCCCAGCTTTCCTCACAGAACCTTCTGGTTATGGTGGGCAGCAGTTAATAAAGGAGCCCATGAGTGGTCAAAATGCAGTAAGTGATAATGAGCGACTAGTCTGTATGTGGCAGAGTTCTATCATCCCTCCAAGGCTCAGGAAACATAATGGAGGGCATGGTAGGTGACGGAAAGAATGTAATAAACAGACTGCGGAGAAGTAGAGTTGAAAAACGATGATTTCGGGAAATGACATAGCCAATGTACTTAGGAGCTCACTGTAGTTGTAGTCATTTGCACAAGATATGTCCAACACTGGGCTCCTCAAAATTTCACCAGTGTTGAAGGAAGTACCCATGAGGTAACTGATGGTTAATGTTGTTGGGAGTGGAGATCTCATCTTAGTAAAGCCACTGGAAAGCCATCCTTGTCAAATAAGTAACATTCCATCCATGTTCCAGCAAGAAACTAGTTAGACTCATTGGACTACACACACATTGATGAGATATAGGAGAGGGACCCACTGAGAAGAAGGGCTTCAGTGGGAGAAGTAAATAGGCTGGAGCATAAAATGGAAGGCAAAAATGGCTTTAAAAATCACTATCTAAATGTACGAAAATGTCAAAAATTAAATAAAAACAGAACATCAAAAATCAAAACCCAACACAAGATTTGCACCTCCTCTCCACCAAGCAGCATCTAATACTTGTGTGCTTACAACTGGAGAATAGCTACACATGCTCAAACTTGAATTCAGTGAGAATCCACCCCTTACATGGTACTTTACCTGGACAGAGGCCACCTCGGGCCTTCTGCATGCTAGTTTCTAAAACAGTCACTACTGTGCCTGTAGGCTTGCCTGTACTGCTGTGGCCAATGGAGCTAAAGAAGGAGACACACCAAGAGCCCTTTAGCCATAAGGACCCTCCAGTGGCCTCTGCTTCCCAAGGAAGGCTGCTTCCTCTGTAATCCCCATGGTCAAGGGCATCCAACTTTCCATTTTACCAACTAGAGATGTAAGCAAAGAACAAGTCATAGCTTGGTGCCACAAACCCATCATCTGAGGCAGGAGGATTATAGAATCAATGCCTGCTAAAAAGTGTTAGAGTGAGTTCAAGGCCAGCCTGGGCATCTTAGTGAAGCTTGAATCTCATGAAGAAGTAGAAACATGGATAGAGTTTTACCACAATGATATTATAGTTTCCACTTGCTCCTCCCTTCTGTTCTCTATGAAAGCACTCCACCTCCCCTGTACTATATATGCAGACTCTTAACGTTTCTCCTGAAAATTGTGGTTTTACATGTATATTGTTAATATAAATAAGTCATTTTCAAATATGGTGTATATAGAAAACTCACTTCTTCCAATCAAAGGTTACTTACCCAGTATCAGCTGGTCTTTAATATCATACATTGTCTACTATTTTAAACAACATTCTCAAGTATAACAAGCCAACTAATTGTACAAGACTGTATTGATGATTTATTGCTATATTACTTACAATAATGAAAAACTGCAACCATTTCCATTGTGTTCAGTAAAGGCTAATATTTAAAATGATGGTGCCCCCATATCATGGGTGTTAACTAGCCATACATATGAAAAAATAAGTCCAAATGTACTTACATGAGAAGTCCACATATTTTTGGTAAGCATAAATTAAAATAAAAAGCAGTATGTTGAAAAGAAATATTTATAATACTTAACTATTTATATTGATGAAATAAATAAACATGTAATTATTACTCAACAGAAGAAATTGGGAAGAAAAAAATCTTCAAAATTTTAATCATAAAATTTAGCATCAGAAGACAGGTTGGAATAAACCCATGAGCATCTTTAACATTTTACAAGAGTTACTGTGCACTGTATTGTCTGAATACTGTCTATAGGATTTTAGAGTAAGCAATTAAAGAACATAAAGCAAGCTTTACCTGCGATTGCCTCATAAAGACTGCCTTTAGACCCTAAGTACTCATATTCCTCAAATCTCTGAGGCCCCTCACACAGAGCACGGCACACCATATCTTCATTGAAGTATTCTCTTAAAGCTTGTTCAAAGTACTTGATGGCTGCTTCAAAGTCATCTGCCTCATAATGTTTAACTCCAGCATTATAGCTTTCCTGCAAAGACATAGACAAGATCTGTTTTATGAAGAGTGGTTCTACACAGACCTGGGATCACATAGGATGGTGAGAGCAGAATTTTGTGTTGCAGAAGGTAATGCCAGGATTCACTGGTCAATCCACTGTGACTCTCCAATGTCAAACAAATGTCAAAGAAAGGGAGCCTTTTCTTTTGGGTATGTGCCCAGGAGTGGTATAGCTTGTTCCTCAGGTGTGTCCAACTTTCTGAGAAACTGCCAGACTGATTTCCACAGTAGTTGTACCAACTTGCAGTCCCACCAACAATGGAGGAATTTTCCTCTTTCTCCACATCCTTGCCAGCATCTGCTGTCGCCTGAGTATTTGAGTGGGAGGGGGAGCACCCTCCTAGAGGAAGGGGGTGGGGTAATAGGATGTTTTCGGGGGAGAATCCAGGGAAGGGGATAACATTTGAAATGTAAATAAAGAAAATATCCAATAAAAAGAAAGAAAAAACCTGGGAGGAGTGGAGTCAAAAAGTTTTTCCTTATATAATTTCAAATAATATTTTATTGTAAGAAAAATTCTGGGGATTTTTCAAACTCTAAATTGAAAACTTCAAGTACAAGGGGAAATCCTTGAGATTGGAAGCTGGGGAACAATCGTGTAGCTGTGAACCACTCACAATGGCTTCCCTTCTAGTTGAGAAGTAAGCGCGTTAAATGTCCAAAATGACAGGTTGCATCTGTTGAAGTTAGGTCTGTTGCTATGTGTTGCAATGCTAAATACTAGTCCCCAAGGTCTGGTTGCCCGTGGTGATGAAGAAATACTCATATACACCAAGTGATGCTATATAATCTTTCTCCTTAATTTAAACATATTGGTTGAATAAATATGCTTACAGCCTATATAGCTGGGCAGAAGAGAGGTAGATGTAGTTTTGGGCCTTGGGCTTCAGGTCTGATGGAAAGACCATGAGAAGGAAAATAGAGAAAAAGCAGGAGAGAAGAAGAGAGGAGAGGAGAGGAAAAAATTCCATAGGATAGGTAAATATGAAAACATGGCCAAGAAGACTGGCCCATTGGAGTAGGAACAGCCCAGATGGAACATGGCAAGTTATAACTCAGTGTTATTGAGACAAAATAGCAAAAGGGTTGATACCTGTCCAGCTCTAATACTGTTAAGGTTCATTATAAATAAAAAGTGTTTTTGTCTTTTATTTGGGAATTAAATGGTCAAAGGTGGGGTAGAAACCCCCATTAAATATTTACCCCAACAGGCACCTCTAGTGCTAGATACTAAAAAGGCTGAGGCAGGAGGATTACTTTAGAGTTTGAGGTCAACCACAGCAACAGAGCAAGAGATGGCCACCTATGTACTAAAGAATACACATGTTTTTAAAGCAACTCAAGGAACTTTTATCAAAATAGCATTTATAATATCATACAAAGAAAGCCCCTACAAATACTGGAAAATTGAAATAGCATTCTGAATTCTATCTGACCACATGGAATAATGTTAGACAGCAACAACAACAGAAACAAGTCAAGGCACAGGAACTCACTGAGATTAAGCAACACACTATTTAATAACATGTGGACCATTTATATAGTACTTGCTTCCTGGAAGACTCAGGTTATTTCAAGGAATAGGTGACAGAAAGAATTTAAGGGACAGAAATCATAAAGGACTGGGATAAAGCAGTGTTTTATGTACACGATAGGCTTGCTCTCGTCATGTACTCAGCATTAGTGGCTTGAAGTAGAAATTTCTGTTCTTTTTTGATACTCAGTTGTGTCATGTGATGTTCTTCTGGAATCTGTCTTGGGAGAGGATGTTTTTCTGAAACACACACGTAAGAGGATGTTTTGCTTGAGAGAGCATATGATGTTTGTAAAGGGTATATGTAAAATCCCACAGACAGAGAAGGGACACTCTTTTACAGTTAGCAGTGCAACACTTGCTGGTGTTCGCTGATCTTTGCTGGTCTTCATGTTGTAGAGAAAAAATTGTCACAGAATTTCTTGTGGTATTCCAGCTGATTCTTGCCACTTCCACTGACTCGTGCTGATTTGCAGAGCCTTGTGGTTTCTGCTGGATTGAGCCTCTGCTGCTGATTTGTGTTTGGTTGTGATTTGCTATTGGATTGGCTGCTGGTATCATGACCATAAAGAGTGTAATCACCCAAAGAACTACTTCTAAACAGTTCCACAAACCCGTTGTTCTATTAACCATTTTCTCCCCTACTTTTGGTCAGTGGACTGGAAGTGTTTAAGAACCCTAAATAAAGTAGGCTTTGAAAACTCTAAGCCTACAGTGGCTGATTGCACAAGACTTGTACAAAGATCAAGTGACTGAAGATTCTACCATGAATTGGGGAGGGACACTTGTGCCCACATCCCTAGCTAAGGAGTTATTAGGAGTTGATGGCTGCTAGGGGTTGGAAAGGAAGTAAGAAGCAGTGGTTCTCAATGTTTAGAATGCTGTGAACTTTTAATACAGCTTCTCATGTTATAGAGACCCCCAGCCATAAAATTATTTTCATTTCTACTTCCTAACTATAATTTTCTACATTTATACATCATAATGTAAATATCCGTGTTTTCCAGTAGTCTTGGGCAATTCATATAAAAGGGTCATTCAACTGCCAAAGGGTCACTGATTAGGAAGCTACTGATTAGGAAGTAATATCTGCTTCATAGATATTGCCCCTTATAGATGCTCTAGTGGGTACCCCATACTCATGCATATATGAGGACACTAATTGGTCTCAGTGGCTTATCTATTTATGTTTTTAGAAAAGGACATTGATATGTGAGGAGAAAGTTCAGAGGGGGTGATCAGGGGTCCAAGCATAGTTGGAAGGAAGAAGTAAGAGTAAGTGGGATTTAAAAACATTCAATGTATGTATGGCATTCTCAAAAACATCACCAAAAATGTTGCATTAAAGATAAACTAGAGAACTAAACAGAGTAGTCTCAAAATAAAAACAGGAAATTGTTTAGAATACACTTAGAAGCTTGCTCCACATCTCTAGCGACCACAGAAATTCACAGTAAAACTACTCTGAGGTTCCATCCCCCTCCACTCGGAATGGCTATCTTAAGTGTACCCAGGACAGTAAATGCTCAGGGATGTGCGGAGAGGGGAACTCATGCTGTGGGTGGGAACTCATGCTGTGGGTGGGAACTCATGCTGTGGGTGGGAACTGCAACCGCTCTGGAAATCGGTCTGGAGGCTTCCAAACCTAGGACGGAAACCATTATGTGACCCAGGCCTGAACTAGTGACTGCTGACAGATTGTGGAATTGGAGCACTACTGTCTTCCATTGTGTACTCAGTGCTCAGCCAATAGAAAGGTCTACACCCTGGATGCACAGTCTGATGTGGTTAAACTCTGGTTCACAAAACAGATATGAACACGAATGTGAGAAACCAACTTGTAGAGAAGAAGAGATACACAAGGGTAGGAGGTAGACAGTAAACTTCTGGGTAAAAGTGCTCAGTAAGCATTATTTACATTGTGTGAAACTTCCAAAGAATAAATGATTAATTGATCATATGGTGTGGAAAGTACTGAACGGAAGAAGCTGAAGTTTCACAGAGGGATGCAGATACTTTCGTGGAGTTCTAGGTTTTACCATATCCCGATTTTTCCGCATGAATTGTCATTTCTCTCACGTTCGACTTTTAATTACTAAAGTCTTACCTTAGGATATCAAATATATTTTAACTTCTGGCTACAATATGTCATCTGAGAGTTCTGCTCATATGAAAGTTAGTGCACACTGAGACTGAACGTGGTACATCCAGGATATGATTCGGAGTCACATGACAGGGACAGGGCTCCCCAGTGCTCACCAGGTGTGGCTTGGCTTCTCTGTCTACTAATGGGGCTTCCACTCTTGCTGTGGCTTTATAGTCTTCTATGTTCTGCTGCATTTCCATGTGCTCGGGGTTGGCCATGAAGAAAGTATGAGCTGCTTCCATGGCCTTATCCAGCTGGTTGAGCTAAAGAAGAGAAGGACACAATTAAGGAAGTAGTTTGTAAACTTGGCTTTAGAAGACTAAAGAGATCAGCCATATGTCTCAAAGTAGAGACGTAGTAAGGAGAATATTCCAGGTAAAACACACATTCACATGTGTGCACACACATATGTGCACACTCAAATACAAATGTTTTCATTCTATGTAATCAATTTCTGCATTTTCAGTGATGTTAATAAACTGTTCATAAAATTGTACGTGTCTATTTTGGTCCTGGTGAGAGGAATAAGTCATTTGTTCCCAGTTTATTCTCTTTTACATATCGTGTTTTAAGGAAAATGATCTGTGCCCTTGTATTTAGTTTATGGTTATCCAAAACAAATGTATTGGTAAGATTTTTGCCCTCTAGTTTACATTTCAACACTAGGGTTTATACTTTCATGTTAACGATGAGAGGCAAAATAGAGCTGTGGTTTTCTGAGTGACAGAACTGAGTAAACTCTTTCTCCACCATATAAGTGTTTTGACTTTAGAGAGTAAAGAGTAGGAAGTTGAAAGATGTAAACTAGTCCTATTCGGAAAGAGGTTTTCTTTGTAACTTCAATTTTCACTAATGCAAAACATTGGGTGGATTAATTTTAGTTACGTGCTAAAGTGCCGGAGTCCATGTCTGCCAGACGAGGGTGAGAGATCCCCTGGAGCTGGAATTATAGGCAAAGGGCAGTCTAGCCTAGGTGGTGGAAACTAAACTCAGGTCCCCTACAAAAAGCTGTCCATGTTCTTAACCATGAAGCCATCTCTCCAACAACAGAAATGAAAACTTTTAAATAATCACTGTGCTGACATTCTGAAGCCTTTTTTTTTTTTGGCCCTTTTTTCATGATGAAAATGAAGAGATGTTTTGAACTAAGTGGAATTAAATCCATTCAATGTCAACACACATTGACATCAGCTCAAGTCATGGGGAATACGTATGAAAAGATTCATTTTCTTTATATTTGAAAAGCAAGCATTATATTAATAACATTTTATAGGAAAACTTAAAATGTTTGATATATTAAAGTATGCAGAGTGAAATCACACTGTTACTAGATAAATACAAAGTCATCCAACATCATAAAACTATTCAACTGAGTCTTTGTCTAACAAAGTAGCTACTCAGTGCTTAAAAAAAAACAGAGGAATAGTGTGTTCCCAGGTTCCCAGCATGTGGAAACAAACAAAGAATCAACTCTCACCACAGAAAACATATACTGCCCTAATCTATGGTGTGACATCCTTACTTTTCCTATTAATGCCAAATGCTCACATCCTTTTTACAATGGACTTCCTCTTAAATACTACCTGAAATTAGGTCTTGCCATCATGGTATGCATCCACAAATACTTCAGCTGTTCATGTGACTGGCTTTGAATTTACCTTCTTGTTCAATTCTAATTTTCTACATTTCCCCAACCCCTAGTACATTGAAATATAAAGTATTTGGATATTTAAATGGTTATATTTATATGGGTACCAAGAAGATGTGTAAGTTCTAAATTGTGTAGAAATCTAAATATATTGGTCAAGTGAATATAGAAAAAGTTATTTAAATATTTATGCCTTAGTCATGCAGTGAGCAAAGACTTTACTCATTAAAAACTTCATACCACAACAGACTAAGTGAGATTCAAATGGTTTAACTGTATTGGGTATGAATATGTTTCATAAACAATACCTGTGGTGGTTTGAATACACTTGACCCAGGGAGTGGCACTATTAGTGGGTGTGGCCTTGTGGGAGTAGGTGTGGCCTTGTTGGAAAAAGTGTGTCATTGTGGAGATGGGCAATGAGACCCTCCTCCTAACCACATGGGAGCCAGTCTTCTCCTAGCACCCTTCAGATGTAGATGTAGAATTCTCAGCATCTCCTGTACCATGCCTACCTGGATACTGCCATGCTCCTGCTTTGGTGATAGTGACTGAACCTCAGAAACTGTAAATCAGCCTCAATTAAATGTCAGTATAGCTGTTGCCTTGGTCGTGGTGTCTTTTCAAAGAGGTAAAACCCTAACTAAGATGATAGCATATAATTTATAAATGATCTATCAAACAAGCGGGTTTGCTCCCATTGCCAGAGTATAATGGATAGTGACCACGACACATCATTTATAAAGATACAGTATGTACTGAGCTACATTGAAACTGCCTCTGAGTCACAGCCAAACTGCTAGTAATGAGTACAACAGATTAGTCCCAACACACTGGACCTGTAGCTCGAGGCATTAACAATGACAGAATTTGGTATTTATGCTCCTCATTTTCTGACCCTTCTGGCTTGACTCAGGCTGATCCCCTGACAGAGAGAATATTTGTCCATTCATTTTTTTCCTTTTGAAATCTAACTTCACCCATAAGGCCAAGCTTGAATTCTGCCTGAAGAAACGCTTTTTCAGACCTATTGTAACAGTAAGAGAAGCTCAGCATCATCCAATCTTTATCTCATGTTGGGACTGAACCATGCACCATCCTACGATAGACAAGTTTACTTGCATCCCACTTTTCTGTGGAAAGGAACCAATAACTTAGGCATCTTTTGTATTATTTTCTGTTTACATTTCACAGACATTATTATCTATGCAAAGAGAAATAAGTATATCTTTAACACATCAACCAAAAGATATACATGTGAGGGTACCTTGTATGCTAAGCAGTGCTAACAGCATGCGACATCTCTGAAGTCACTGTGTGCAGTCAGGAATCCAGTGCAGTGGCTATGTGCTATGTGCTTACTTGTTTTCCTTTCTTATGTCCCAGGACAACATGTCATATCTCTCTCTCTCTCTCTCTCTCTCTCTCTCTCTCTCTCTCTCTCTCTCATGTTGTGTGTGTATGTGTGCGTGCGTTGTATATGTATATGTATATGTGATTCTGTGTCCTCGATACTGTACCACAAAATTTAGTTCTGGCTTTTAAATTACAAACTACAATTGTTTGCCAGAATATATAAATTCAACCATCGTATTAGGCTTATGTACTTGCACATTTATTTTAGTGGCGCATGGTAATAAATGTCCAAGTGATAATGTATATTCTATATACAATGTCAATTATTGGATGAAGATCATAACGAAGCCCCATAAATACCAGGTTTTAGGTTTAAAATGAACTACCCACTAAAACCAAACTGCATTTACAGGCTGCATGTGGGATTTCCTTTGAGATAGAATTGTAACGAGCCACACACAGAGAGAACTCTGATGGGGTCACTCTTTGGAGTAGAAGCATGAACCCTGGGTCAAAGAATAAATGAGGAAAGGTTATCTAACCTTTAACTGCCCACTGAGCTGAGAGAATGTGGGGTCGAGTATCCTTCTGATCTTAAAAAATGAGGAAACCTGCCAGCCCAGAAGCCACACAGTATGGGGCCGTCATGCTGTGTGGGAAAAATGAATGTTGATGAAGTCAGCACCCTGTGGACATTCAGAAGACACACTGTCATAGGCTAGTGAGGGAACACAGTCTAAAGCCAGATCCTCCCCCACAGGTAGTCCTAAAGACATGCAGAGCATGGGCTGAACATGCACACACATTCAGGATCTATCACCAGCCACAGAGAGGCTACCAATAAGGCACCATGACATCCAAGCACGTGTAGGTTAGAGCTGAAGGTATATGACTCTTCAGTTTAACTCCTCTGACTGTCATTTAGCAGCCTTGCCCAGATGAACTGAACTTTAATATATGTATAATTTGCATGTAAATCAAGTAACCCAGCCATCTACAGGTTCTTCCTCCATGGCAAAGGTTCATTTTACACACTCGGTTACAGACTCAGAGAGTCGATGAAAAATCCATGTGGCTCGAAGGAAAGAAGAGGCCCTACTTTCTGGATACTTCAAGGAGGAAATAAATTTCAAGTGATAAAATTTTGACCTTGCTAAGTGTTAAAAGGCAGAAATGGCCAACCCTTCTGGCATTTGGATCTCGAGGAGGAGTACTGAGAACAAATTTAAGGTAGATTTCTCTGCAATCCAGCGTCTGAACTGAGAACTAAAGGTGGAATATCCAGCTTGGTCTACAGAGTGAGTTCCTGGACAGGCCAGGGCTACACAGAGAAACTCTCTCTGGAAAAAGCAATCAGTTGTGAAAGAGGAGGAAGAGGAGGAAGAAGAGGAAGAAGAGGAGGAGGAGGAAGAGGAGGAGAACCATAAAGAGTTGAATAATGGGGCCACATGGCTATGATAAAATAGATGTCATTCTAAGAGTGACAAGAAGCTGACTAACTATTAAAGAAATGCAAGAAGGGCCGTAACACTATCTTATACATATCTTTAACTGCTAACCAACCGGAGCTGCTATATAGAGAGAAGTATTTGTCACAGTCAGAAAAGCATTGCAGTAACCCAGGTCAGGGTAAGATTTTCACAAAATAAACAAGACAGCATAGGTAAGTCACTTCCAACCCCCCGCCACACACACACACTCTCACACACTCCTTTCTTTTCCTCTTCCTCTCAAACCTTATTTATAACAAGAGTTCAAGGTTTCTGGAACCACATAGGTCAAAAGGAAACAACAGTGCAAGCACAGGAAGCACAGCAGTAGAAGATGCATATGCCTTTTGCTTTTCCTGAGTTTGGCCATGTGGGGAAGGCTGTAACTTAGTGCCATAAGGCACCACAGGTCACTGGGTAGGACTCCAAGTAGTCAAGGTCTGGTTGAAACTCAGTGGGAAATTCTGTTTTTCTATTTTTGGCCTTTTTGTCTCTACAGGACTTGCAATTATTTTCCTGGTGTGTGACATTTTCATAAGTTTTTCTGAGCTTTGGTCTTTGAAAGCCAAAAGTTCAGATTCTTTCTTTTTCCTCCATCTTTATTAAAATGGGTATTTCTTATTTACATTTCAATTGTTATTCCCTTTCCCGTTTCCAGGCCAGCATCCCCCTAACCGCTCTCCCTCCCCTTCTCCCGCCATGTGTGTTCCCCTCCCCATCCTCCCCCCATTACCACCCTCCCCCCAACAATCACATTCATTGGGGGTTCAGTCTTGGCAGGACCAAGGGCTTCCCCTTCCACTGGTGCTCTTACTAGGCTATTCATTGCTACCTATGAGGTTGGAGCCCAGGGTCAGTCCATGTATAGTCTTTGGGTAGTGGCTTAGTCCCTGGAAGCTATGGTTGGTTGGCATTGTTGTTCATATGGGGTCTCGAGTCCCTTTAAGCTCTTCCAGTCCTTTCTCTGATTCCTTCAACAGGGTCCCATTCTCAGTTCAGTGGTTTGCTGCTGGCATTTGCCTATGTATTTGCCATATTCTGGCTATGTCTCTCAGGAGATATCTACATATGGTTCTTGTCAGCCTGCACTTCTTTGCTTTATCCATCTTATCTAATTGGGTGGCTGTATATGTATGGGCCACATGTGGGGCAGGCTCTTAATGGGCGTTCCTTCAACCTCTGTTCTAAACTTTGCCTCCATATTCCCTCCCAAGGATATTCTTGTTCCCCTTTTAAAGTAGGAGTGAAGCATTCGCATTTTGGTCATCCTTCTTCAGTTTCATGTGTTCTGTGCATCTAGGGTAATTCAAGCATTTGGGCTAATAGCCACTTATCAATGAGTGCATACCATGTTGTTTTTCTGTGATTGGGTTACCTCACTCAGGATGATATTTTCCAGTTCCCTCCATTTGTCTATGCATTTCATAAAGTCATTGTTTTTGATAGCAGAGTAGTACTCCATTGTGTAGATGTACCACATTTTCTATATCCATTCCTCTGTTGAAGGGCATCTGAGTTCTTTCCAGCTTCTGGCTATTATAAATAAGGCTGTTATGAACATAGTGGAGCATGTGTCTTTGTTGTATGTTGGGGCATCTTTTGGGTATATTCCCAAGAGATGGTATAGCTGGGTCCACAGGTAGTCCAATGTCCAATGAAATTTATAACAACTGGGCATGGTAGTGCACACCTTTAATCCCAATACTCCTGAAACAGGGATAGTGGGATGTCTGTGAGTTCCAGGACAGTCAAGGTTACATAGAGAAACCTTGAGTCAAAATAAAAAAAAAATAAAATAAAATGTATAAGCTAGTGAACAAAAAAAGAAGATGCATATGTTTGTATGTGTTCTTATATGCCTGCTTATGTGTGTGTGTGAGTGTGTGGTGTGTGTGTGTGTGTGTGTGTGTGTGTGTGTGTGTACATGTGTGCAGGCCAGAGGTCAACACTGGTGTCCCTCTATTGCTCCATGCCTTTTTTGATACAGGTATTTCATTAAACATGGGTTTATGGGTGAGCTGTGCCATCTGTCCACTGAGCTCTGGAGCTCTTCTTTTCTCATCTATGCCTCACCAGCAGGAGACTCTCAGGTACACATCACCTTATCTAGGTTTTACACAGGTGCTGGCATCAAATTTGGGTCCTTGTGCTTACTTAGTAAGTATTTACTGGCTGAGTCACCTTTCCAGCCCTAGCTGTCTCCATTATTTAATGAATCTACAAGGTATAGATTGTGCCACAAGGCATTACTTAAAACTTTATTGACCTAGGTTAATTCTCTTTTCCAGGTCTTATAAGTAGATGCACAGCTCAAAAATAATGAATATATTAAATGACATTTTAAGAAGATATAAACTTTGAAATAAAATTGAATAATTTGCTGTAGCTACTGAACTAAACGAACCTTGTATGTGATAGTTTAGCAAATGTAAGAGTTGAGTTATTTAGGAGAATTACACCTCCTTTTATGAGAGTCCTAAAGATTTAATCGAATAGAGTCAGATATTTCATAAAAAAAACATAATGCAGTGCAGGAAATAATATCTTCTCCTGACAAATTTATAACATTAATTTCAGCAAATCTTAGGAACACATAATAACTTGTGTTCTTCTTTAACTTGGACGTTAGGAAGCATAATACTGAATTTTGTATCACTAACAATAGGTAGAATATGTTGAATTTGTAGTATAACACACTGAAAGTGGAATATTTGTCTTCAAGTTATTGTATTTTCCATGTCAAAATGTAACAGTCAAGATAGTTGCTCAAGCCAGGAAACTCAAAGACCTTTTGGGCATAGGAATTATTTTTAATTTCTAGACATCATATTTCTTTCCTATGTCACATGTAGAATATTCAGAAAGTTCTCATGGTAACTCAGAAAGCTTGTTTAGAAGATGAATTATCTTTGCATTTATAGAATGTTAGTCTAGAATGTATCCATGGTTATGAGTAAATATTTATGACTTTCCAAATGCTGTTTGGTGGGGATTAAGCAGGAATGAGATTTCTGAAGAGTAGCCTTCCCCTGTGGAATAGGCTCGTAAGGAATGAGCTGTTTAGAGAGCTTTTCCTCTGCCAACCGCTTTCCTTCCGTTACTTAATATGCAGAATCTGATTAGTAGGCCCCTGCTATTTTTACAATATGGAGATGTTCTCAGCTTACATGTTAACATTATACACTGAGGAGGACAACCAGCCACAGAGCATAAGATACCCTATGACCTCCTTTGAACAAACTTAAGCCATCGACTAAAATTTCTAATAAGTTCTTCCATAAAGGAGACCCATGTTACCAGGCGATCCAAATGCTAAGAGGCAGACAAAAATTTTTTTATATTCAAAATAAATTATACTTTTGAGCATTAGCTGAAATGAAGTGTTTGCTTAATTGGACCACACATCCCTCAAGCCACCTGCAAAGTGACTACATTCCTAACAGAAAACTCAATGTTGGATGACAGCAGGGCATGGTGATCTGGCTTGATGCTTAGTGTGGATCTGTCATCCTGGCCTTGGATACAGTGAAATCAGTTTGTATGGTCTCTTGGTATGAGGACATCAGTTTTGGTCCTAACTCAAGGGCCTAGGTCAAATGAGCAATGGAGCAGGCATGCCCATCTCTGTGTTTGTCTCGCTGTCTCCCTTGAGGTGTCAAAGGATGACTAAGGATTCCCGAAAAGACAGTTCAGGCCAAGATTTCTCTGACACTTGTTTCCTGCTACTGTTCTTAGAAGCAAAGTTTGAATGCTCTCTGGAAATTTCCTTGGGAAGTATATGCTGTCCATTTCATAACACCGTTTGGACAGTGTCCTGTGAATGTTGTAGAGCCCCAGCTCAAATGTACAAAGAATTTCACCTTAGTTTATTTCTTGTAATCGGGTAATCCTCTCTACTCTATCAGAACTGAACTCCTCTGATCATGGTAGTGACAGGGAGAATATAGTTAGGAGGTTGTTAATAAGAAATGATCCTTGTATATTGTTTGCAACATACATTACAATGAAACTAAATGGGGTTACTTACTGGATGTCCCCCAGTAGGAATGTGAAAGTCCTTAAGAATCTTGGCGATAAGTCTCAGCCTTAATCTGAAGGCAGAGGCATAGGAGCATCATGTAAATGGGCATCTTATATGAACAAGGATATTGGATCTAAGTACAAAGCTGTGGTGAGGCAAAATCATTCTTGATAAACTTCGCAGTAATGTGAATATGTTTTTGCATGGTGACAAGTGGAAAGCTGTGTGATCTTACTCCGGTGAGCCACTTTGGAGTTCTGGCCACAGCTCTACTAGACCCAAAAGGCAGCTCTTTGATTGTTCTCAGGCTTGCAGATGTTAGCACCCACACCACATCTCCCTGAAACTGCCCAATAAAGCCACAGTGATTTGACTGTGTCTACTTTGGTGGACAATTGACTGTGGATTTCTGCTTCTGAAATATTCCTTCCAAATCAACAGTACAATAGCTTCACACAGACTTTGTACTGTTTTTATTCTGTCTTGAGACTTTTAAAAGCAAATCAAAAGTTTTCATTGTTGTCGTTTTGTTTTTGTTTGTTTGTTTGAATGCGCCTGTGGGGTCACAGTCTTTGGGGACAGTCACAGGCTTAATTCCTTGGCATATGCAAGAGGGAATGGGAAGCCAAGGAGTAGAAAGCAAGGTGTCATGTTGGTTTATCGTCCCTATTTTTCCCATAACCACCTGGATTCTCCAAGAGTTCTGCAGAGAAAGGCCTGTTGGCCAAGGAAACTAAATGACCACTTGGAAGTTGAATTGTCAAGTGCTGTCCCAGTTCTAAGAACACACTGGGAATGTTTTGTAAACATCATCCTTGAAAAGTCCTTGAGGATTTGTGAATACACAAATAAATTGATCATTACAATTTCTAATGTGTTAGTTAGGTTCTCTATGTCACAAAGAAAATTTGAGGTTTCCACTCCACTATTCTCCACAGAAATGCAGGAAATGCAAGCCCTTAATCTAAAGCCTTTCCATTTGTGTCTTTTGATAAGACAAAGATGCCAAATCCTTCTATGAAATATAAACTTTTGCTCTTAAAGGAAGGGGGAGATGGCCTTCAAACCGTACTTGTTTCCAAGCACTCATTTAAGCTTCTGAGAAGGAATGCACCATGGCTGACAGCCAAAGAGAAGTTCACTTCCAGACCCCTTGTGGAGAAATCTTCTAGAACAGTCCAAGGTCTTTCTGAGAACTTAACCCCTCCAGCTGCCTAGAGTGTGTTTCAATCGTGCTGGGCCATGTGGTCTCACTAAGGAAGTGCTGTGCATGAGAGAGTATCTCCGTGGTTCCTAAGTGCCTCTGGTTTCATATCTGCTGCTTTCTGTGCAGCCAGCCACAGCAATGACCTTTGAGGTGGAGAGCAAAGGAAAGATCCCACCGGATCCACAGCTTATATACAAGTTACATATCTCAACCATATCTATAGGTAATATACAAATACAAGTGTTCTCTGCTCTTTCGCCAAAAGAATCTATTAGAAAAAAAAGTACAGATTATCTGAATTTCTGACAGTGTATAGTTTAGAAACTGTACTTATAGCCTAAACATGGAAGGTCATGTCAATTCTCTTACTACTCTTATAAACATTGACTTCTAATAAGCCTAGGTAAATTGGCCTGAAAGTATTTTGTAATCATATAGTCTCATGACCCCATTGGCAGGCAGTAGAAGATTTCTCCAGAAAATTTATGACAGGAAAATAATTAGGATCTACATATCGGGGCTGGCAAGAGGGGTCAGAAAGTAAAGGCATCACCCATCGAGCCTAGACAACCTGAGTTTGATCCCTGCGAGTCATATGGGAGCAGATGAGAATCGACACCAGCAAGCTGTCCTCCGACAGCCACATGCATGCACGCCATGGCAAAAATGTCCCCACCACTTCCCCCATACACACAACATAAAAATGTGGGGAGAAAACCTTAAAGAAATACGCAAACTTACTTACTATTCTCTCAAACTCAAGGTGAGTAAGGGCAAATTTCATCCATGTAGCAAGATGTTTCCCAACAAAAGAACTTCGATAGTTCTTTTGAATATAAACACTTTGGGGAATATAAAATAAATATGACATGGGTCGATACATTACTTTTTAATGCTGCCATAAAGTACCTTGGCTAACAGTGACTTCTAGAAAGAACAGTTTGTTTTGGTTTGCCGTTACAAAGGGAAAGTCTAGAATGGCCAGGAAGGCATGGCAACAGGCCACAGCTGGCATGAAGAGCTAGAAGCAGAAAGATTAAACTTTATCACACAGAGGAGGCAGGCAGCAAACAGCAAGTAAGATGAGGCAACAAATCCACAAAGCTGTCCCAAAGTGAGCATTTCCTCCAGCAAGGCTGCACCTCTGAAAGGTTCTAATCTCCTGAAACAGCACTACCAGTTGGGTCTCCGGTGCTCAAATAGATGAGCCTATTGGCATCATTGTTTTTTCATTCAAACCACAACAGTAGTCTTGATGTCTATTAGATACAATCTCATTGGGGATAGCTCGGGCTAGGTAAATGACTCTGTAGATGAAGTGTTTAGAGTCCAAGTGTTTCACACTAAAGCTCAGATCCCCAGCACCTTTGTAAAGGCAATGCAGGCATAGTGCCATCTGTAGTGCTTATCGAGGCAGAGAAATGGGTCATGGGGATAAGGGGAGTCAGTAGATTAGTGAATTTGGAGTATAGATAGAAAATCCAGTTCAACAAAGAAAGTGAAGAGTGATTGAGAAAACCATACAATGTCAACTTTGGGCAACATATATATCCACACAGGTAGATATGAACCTGGACACATATATATGCCCACACACATGAGAACACACGCACGCGCACGCACGCGCACACACACACACACACACACACACACACACACCCCACAAAAGGATGAAAGTGAGGCTTTGAAAACTATAAACTAATTGTGCTGGCTTGTTTTATGTTAGCTCCACACAAACTAGACTTACATGAAAGGAGGGACATTTATTGAGAAAATGTCTCCATAGGATTTGGCAATAAGGCATTTTCTTAATTTGTGATTGATGAGGGAAGGTCTAGCCCATTCTCAGCAGTGTCATCTCCAGGCTGGTAGTCCTGGGTTCATAAGAGAGCAGCCTGAGCATGGGAATGAAGCCAGTAAGAAACTCCATGGCCATTGTGTCACCTCCTGCCCTTCTTGAGGTCTTGTTTTGACACCCTTCAATGATGAACAGTGCTGTGGGAGTGTAAACTGAATGAACGCTTTCTTTCCCAGGACTACCTCATCCTAGCATTTCATCACAGCAATAAGAAACGTAATTGGTACACTAATATGTCAGGGCCTGCTATGGAAGGCTTACATCTCTCATCAGGTGAAGGGAGATTGGGGTTATCTAATCAACCTGATGATATCCTTTGAGTTCTTGAAAGAGCCTGCTTATTTTACAATTTACTGAGGTAAGAGTAAGCTTGATATAAGATTAACTATTTTAGGAAACCAACTAGAATTCCCTCTTTTAAAAATAAAACAGGAGGTTAGTGAAATCAATGTAAATTCAAGGGTAGCTTTAAATTTTCAAATCAACTAGGAATAGGGTGGAATGGCAAAGAAATTAGACCAGTTTGGTATGGGTACACAGTTTGTTAGTGGATTAGAAAAATTCGTCATTTCATTTTGAGGAAGGTTATGTTTGATTTCACATGGAGACACTCAAAGGCATGCTTTTCCTTAGCAGTTAATAACTTTACCTTAATCTGGTTAGTTGAATAGCAGCTAGTATTCACTTGAGACATATTTGAGGTTTACGAACCAAAGGACTGCAGAAAGAAAATCTTCCAAGATGAGGATCTAAGTAGTGATTATACATGTGACATCGAAACCCAGGAAGTAAAAACAATTGGAAACTTACAGATAGCTCTTATCGTGCTAAGTATATCCTTCTGGATGATTAAAGACTTTCCAAAACATGTTATTTTTAAAAATAAGGTGGAAGATAAACTCTTAAATGAAAAACTTATTACTTTAGGGCAGGATATCTGGAGTCTTCATTTTATTACTGTGCTGTTAATCATCATAAGGGGAGTAATGTATTCCACATTTTTTTTTCTAACGCCTTTGACAAAGAACTCCTGTTTGCTTCAGAATGTCTCGAAAGGCTAATTAAAATTTCTCATTCTTTACTTGACTAAGATAAATGTCACTAACTCTGAAAAATGGCCTTAATTATAAAACTGTCATCGAATTGACACCAGAATCCTAAAATGTGGTAACCTGACCCTTGGCCATCATCTGGTGAAACGCTGCCTCCCAGTCTATGATAATGTGACTGGGACAATCGAAGTCTGAGTAGGACTAGCCCTATGGCTCTATGCATACTAACACAGAAGCTAGAATTCATCATCTTCTTTCTAGTTCCAAAGTCAGTGACTTTTGTAGTATACCACAACAGCTAAATGACCAAACCACCTTTTTCACTGGGAAAGAGACATGTACCATTTTAAAGGAGTATGTTAAAAAGTTATACCTAAAATATGTCCCTTGGAAACTGACAGCCAGAATAGGCCAAATTGAAGCTTTCCATATACCACCAAGAATAAGTGAAATTAAAGTTGTAAAGTGCTTGCAAGTGAATATAGAAAAGGAGCATGGGAGTGTTCAATTTAGGAAGCTGGTTTGAATTATTTTAAAAAATAAGCCAGGAAAAAAAATTCATATCAAACAGACTGTGAAATTATATTCAGCAGTTAAAAAAACTTAGGGTTTCTGACTTGATTTTGTGTACACAGTGGGTTGACATTGCTTCACTGCTCCCTTGAAATGGGACACTGTCGAGGAGGTCAGCTGTTGAATGTTTGGTTTTTGCTAAGAAAAGTTTGCCACGCCAGAGTTCCAACTTTGTCTGTCCAGGGTACTACTGACTGTGTATTTCCAGATGTCCTGAGATGCAGTCCCAATTTTGCCTTTGAGTTCAAGCTGGTCTACATTCTAGAAAGGTTCTGTGCTGCAACTGGGTGAGTAGCATTATGTAGCAATGGGTTATCCTAACATTTCCCCTTGCGTTCTAATACATAGGAACTTTGACCTGACCTCACAAACAACCATAATAATAAATCTTAAGGTAACTTAAGACTTAAGACTGACATCCTACTCTGTCCTTGGCCTGTTTGCTTTACCTTCATATAAAAGAATAATGTAACAAACCAATTTTCCTTGCCTTGAATTTCCTATGCAATCAGCTTATGTAGCCTAAGCAACACACAGTTCTAATTTTAGATAATATGCGTTTCATGCCCCAACCCAAGATTAACCTGTGTGGGTTTGTATTTTTGTTATAATAATCACATGCTCAAATCAAGCAAATGCATGTCTAAAGCAACCTTCTAAAATGGATACGCATCATACATGCTGAAAGCATCATTTGGATATTGCTTAACATGGATGCTAATTTGTTATCAAGTCAGTTTGGATCAGTAGAAGGCAGTGACTCAATACCTTGTAAAACTGTTAAAATTTTTGCAACAAATCCCTTATTCCTTTACCATGTGATGCTTTCTGTGCTGTTTAATAAAAGAGAGAAAGAAGCCCTTTGTCACAGGCATTCATTCAGACACAGACAGATATAAACAGAAATAAATTCACAGGACAGCCTTCAGGCAGGCACAGACTCAGACCCATACAACAGACAGACAGGGACAATGGAAGACACAGGAAAGATGATGAGATGTCAAGAATTTAACCTCTCTCTTGGTCAAATAATATGAAGAAGATATACTTTATTTTTTAATTTACATTAATAATTCCTGTCCCTAATGTAATACATTATTGGAGACTATAATTTTATTGTTAATGTGCTTAAACCAACAGAGGATGATAAGAAGAAAATTGAGATAATCCCTTAGTCACTATAATTAAGGGTTAACTAAACAATCTTTTTTTAATTTTAATTTTTTCATATTGAATATTTTTAATTTACATTTCAAATGTTTTCTTTTTCCCTGCTTTCCCATCCATAACCCCCCTATCCCATCTCCCCTTCCCCTTCTTCTATGAGGGTGCTCCCCCACCCATACACTCACCCCTTACCACCTCCCGATCCTGACATCCCCCTACACTGGGGGATTGAGCATAGACAGCACCAAGGGCTTGTCCTCCCATTGGTGCCCAACAAGGTCATCCTCTGCTTCATATGAAGCTGGGGCCATGGGTCTGTCCATGTGTAGTCTTTGGATGGTGGTTTAGTTCCTGGGAGCTTTGGTTGGTCAATCTTAAGGGAAGTTAAAATATTTACAATGAAGACTCAAAGAGCAAAGCAGGTCTGAATAGAAGGATTTGGATCTGGAGAGTCTGTAATGGAACATGGAATGGAAATGATGCCATTTCAGGAGGTGTGGCTCCTGAGACGAGTTTACCACACGCAAGACAAGTAGGCAAAGTCCCACCCACTTGTTAGCATGGATTTACTTGAAGAATATATGAAGGAAATAGGTTTTGGAGTAACAGAAAATACTGAAGAGTTCTGTGTATTCTGGGCCAAAGTGGACTAGAATTTGAAAGTTGAGTATATTATGTTGTTTGAAGGCACACCTCAGAAATTTAAAACAAGAGGATCATTTGAATCTTTTGAATATTTCTTTCCAGAATCATCTACATTTAACTGCAAAGGAAAGTCTAGGAAACTAGCTTCCACCACAACATAAAATGTTAATGAGATCAATCACATGGAGTAGTTATTGGCTCCAGTCAGGTCTCACATCTAGTTCTGAACCCTGAATATTCTAGAACAGGCCACATAGCATGATAACTTATTCAGTAAGGAGCTACGCTGACATATTTTCTATTTATAAAGCCCACTTTCGATAATCAAAAATTTTACAGTTTAGGCCACACCTGTGAGAAAACCAGGTAGGCTGCCTGAAGACCATTTCTTATCTCTTTGTTCTCCCAGATCCAATCCCACAGTCTCATCCCTACTGCTGCAAGAGAAAACTAGCTGCAGTCTTCCCTCAACCCTGCCCATATCTCCTGTGGATCCTTCAGATCATCACCTTCTCTCCTCCCTCTCCCAAATCATCACTATAACCTAGACCCTAACTGCAGTATCCCTAGCTAATCTAATGGTGCCCTTACCAGGGCAAAAAGTAGGCTAAAGTAGATTCACACCTTTCTGATATCTCTTGGGATGGAGCCACCACATCCCCAATGGATCACAAAGACTTTCTCCAACTTTCCTCTGCCAACCTTAGCCTTCAACATGAGTAGACATTCCCTGTGAATATTCTTCCTGAACAGACCAGGAAAAGAGGCAACACACATCCATTACACTCTCTGGAAATCCAGAAATCACGGAACAAAACACCAATCCAACAAAGGCAAACCCATTAAATCAGCACCTAGACATTTAATAATAACAAACCCAGATCAGGAGACATTAGCATAAGAACACAATCATCCAGAGACAACAATATGACTCCACTATATCCAAGATCTCCTAGTACAACAGGTCTTGAATAGTCCAACATAAGTAAAGCACGTGCGGCTCACGCACACGCGCGCGCGTGCACACACACACACAGACACACACACACCATACACACACACACGCAAAACCTTAAAACAGCTTTTATGAATATGATAGAGGTCCTTAAAGAGGAGATTAATAAATCCTTTAAGGAAATCCAGGAAAAGAGTATAAGAAAATAAATAAATTTGTTCAGCACACGAAATTGGAATAGAATCAATAAAGAAAACCTAAACTGAAAGAATTCCAAAAATGCGAATTTAGGAACATGAATAGGAACTACAGAGGCATTCTCTCCCAGCATGGCATTAGAGATGGAAAGGAGGACCTCAGGCACTGAAGATACGAGAGAAGTGGACATACCAGTCAAAGAAAATACTTGGACTCCCAACAGAAAGCATGCAAGAAAGCTGGGAGACTCTGAAAAGACCAAACTAAGAATAGTGGGGATTGTGGCAGGAGGAGAAACTCAGCTCAAAGGCCAGGAAAATGTTTTCAATAAAATTATAGAAAAAAAATTCTTAGCCTAAATAAGGATACGCCTATAAAGGTTTAACAAGTATATAGAACATCAAATATATTAGAGCAGAAAAGAAAGTTCCCTCGCTGCATGAAATCAAAACACTAAACATATAGAATAAAGAAAGAAATGAAATGAGAAAGACCAATTAGCACATAAAGGCAGACATATTGGAATTACACTCAACTTCTTAGTGGAGAGTCTATTAGCCCAGAGGGCCTAGATAGATGTGCTCACGATTCTAAAAGACCAAGAAGCCATCCCTGCCTACTATGTGCAGCAAAACTTTCAATCACCATAGGTGGGGAAAATAAGGTATTTCATGGTAAAATAAAATGTAAACAATATTTATCCACAAATTCAGCCATACTGAAGGTAGGCTATAAGGAGGTTAACTGCACACATGAAACATAGGACTAAATAATCTCCTAGCAATGAAATCAAAAGAAGGGAAACAGATACACATCACCACCACCACCACCACCACCACCACCACCACCACCACCACCACCACCACCACCAACAACAACAACAATAACAACAAAATAACAGGAACCAACAACAATTGGTCATTGATAGCTCTCAATATCAAGGAGACTCAATTCCTTGATTAAAAGATACAGACTAATTAAATCGATGAGAAAACTGGATCCATTCCACTCAAGTTTGTGAAAGAAACACTACTACAAAAATCACATATTGACCCTTACATAGTGATAGTGGGATACTTCAATAGCCTAGTCTCATCAAAGGACAAGTCATCCAGACAAAAGCAGAAAAATAGTTGAGCTACCGGACACTATAAACCAAATGGACCAAATAGATATTTACAGAACATTTCACCCAAACACAAAAGAATATACATGTATTCTACTCTGCACCTTGCAGAACTTTCTCTAAAATTGGTCAAATACTTGGACACAAAGCAAGTCTCAACTTATACATGAAAACTGAAATAACTCCTGGCATGCTTCATCAACAACAGAAAGTTTACAAACTTATAGAAACTGAACAACTTTTTACTGAAGAAAAAATGGGTCGACTGAAATAAAGAAAAAAGCTAAAGACTTGCTAGAAATCAATGAAAATGAAAACACAACATAGCCAAACTTATGAGACACAATGAAAATGATGCTAAGAGGAGAATTCGTAACACATGTGCCTACTACATAAACAGACTGAAGAGATCGCATACTAGCAACTTAACAGCATATATATATATATATATATATGCATATATATGTAATATCTGAGCAGTCTAGAAAAGCAACAACAACAAAACCATACTCAAAAAGGATAAATGGCAAGAAATAATCAAACTCAGGGCTAAAATCAGAAAAATAAGAGTATACAAAAAATACAAAGAATCCATGAAATGAAGAGTTGTTTGCATGCAAAGAGACAAGGACTTAATTAACTACCTTTGTTCGTATTTAAAGAGCAAGCATAAGATAGAAGACTACCATATGAAGAAAAAAAGTTGATGTACAATACATAAGTAAATAAAAGGATAAATCAATCATGCTTTTCTGTATGAAAAAAATGTTTCCAGCATACTGAAGAAAAAGTGGTGTCTTGGAAGATCAACACCACTTGGAGGTATTTTGGTAGGTTAAAGATCACCTATATTCTCTCTCTCTCTCTCTCTCTCTCTCTCTCTCTCTCTCTGTCTCTCTCTCTCTCTCTCACACACACACACAGAGAGAGAGAGAGAGAGAGAGAAGAAGAAAGAGAGAAAATAAATAAAGGAAAACAGCATAGGGACTTTCCGTGGAACTCATGTTCCCATCAATCTACTTATCAAATGGCAGCCCCACTGGATTGAAGATGAAATTCAAATTCCTTTGCATGGTTCACAAGCTCCTCTTTTTTAAACCTGCTCTATTTTATTTTTTTCTTGTTTTCTGCACTAAGGTCTCATTTAATTTTGCCCCATGTCATTCACTGAATCTGCTCTTAGTTTAAGTGTTTATTTTCTTGGAAAATATTTCTTCCAAATTTCAGCTTCTTATTTTCCACTTGTCTTTAGTGGTTACCTTTCACATTGTTTCTCGGCTATGACTTGCACTAACATGTAAATATCATCTTCTATTCCCATGGATCTCTGAGGTTCGCCTTGGGGTCCAGCAGAGCTACAATCATCTACTACTTCTGAGGTCTCTACTAGTTCTCTTGGGATAAAGATCTGAGGATAATGTTTACCAGTATTCAGAAGGAAATTAAAATTTTTGCAAGTTAAAAAAAAATGAAGTCAGCATAGCACACGCCCATAAGAAAAGCACTCAACTATGTGCAACTCGGAATTCTAAGTTTGGAGCCAGACTGGGTTATGGAATAAGACTCTGTCTTGAAAAACTTAAAAGAAATAAACAAGAAAATTTAAATATTAAAAATAATGATATAATTTGTGTGTGTGTGTGTGTGTGTATGTGTGTTTAAACAAAATAGTAACGATCTGATCAACTCAAAAGTCACTGATTATTTCTTTCCAATGACTAATTCTCCTTGGCACAACTTGGGATTTGTTGATGCAAAACACACACCTCTCACCTCAAAGGGAATAGGGACAGTTTTTTCTAGGTCAAGGATGAGTGGCCAGTGCCTAAGAAGACACTTAGGTCATCCCAGGTTATGTTCTAACATGGAAGGAGTTTCATGAAGTTTATAGGAGAAGAACAAAAGGCATCAGAAGTCAAAGCTAGTTTAAGATACATTGGTTCTGCAGAGAAGCCAGGTAGATAGGCCTTGGATGCTTACTGACATCATTCTTTCCCATTGGGGAAGAATAGAGTTTTGTTAAGTGAGCACACTGCACAGGTTCTATTTATTAGGCTGTTAGCTCTGACATAGGTGGGCAAGGAATAGCATTTTGGTAGGTTAATGATCACCTAGTGAAACCAATTTGGTCTTTGAAACTGTAACGTCCCAACCTCTCTGTTCACTGAATTTTCGTCCATCCACCATTCAGCCTTGCTCGTGTATTCATGGCTTTCAACAAAACACTGATGAATAGCATTCATCCTGCAGTTGTGTTATATAAAGAATGTCTAGGTGGAGATATGCCTTGTCTCTTCCCTTAAGAGTTAATCCAGTTGGGTAGGTTAATTGCTTGACCAAGGGACCAACTTTAAGGATGTTGTGTTTGCCTTAAGCAATGCTAAAGAGATATTAGGAATAACTGAACCTTTAAAGAGATCACGTACTTATCTTCCTAGAATTCCTATCCAGGAGTTCAGTTTCTTTCAGGGCTGCAGGCATCAAGACATATATGTCTGCCCACTTTGCCAAATTACTCAGAAAGAGTAACCTTTTCGTTTGTTAGTTCTGTCTCTTTTCCAAGCATACTTTCGCTAATAGTTTCAGCTTTATTCTTTCACTAAAGCTCACTTTCCCACTGTCGGGACACTTGTCAGCCATGTAGCTGGCCTCTAGGCCTACTGCAATGACTTTGTCATGTCCTCTTCTCTATTTCCCTCCTCAGAGCATCTGCTTAGGCTTACAGCTTGCCTCCTTTGAAGGGTTGTTGGTATTGTTTTCTTTTGTTTTGTTTCAATTCCAGTGAAATTGTCTTGGAAATTCTTTTTCAGTCTGTTCTTAAATTCTTTTATCAACAAGACTAAGAATCCCCAGAAGGGACCCTGACAGCCCCATATCAATTGTCCACTCAACAAACATTGAGAGCTGCTGGTATATTGAACTAGCTACCAATCGTACATGATAGGGACAATGAACGTGTCTTTTAATCCAAATCAATATCAAGATAATACGAGGACACAGCATTGTGAAACCTTTAGCAAGAACATAACTACACTCAGGTATGGTTAGTTAAATGAGAAAGAAAGTGACAAGTGACTTGGCAACATATTTTCAAGTCAAGTAGCATTTTGCTATATAAACAAATTATTTCAATTTGTATTTGGTTCAAACACAACAATCTTCTAATAGCTGTGTAAAAGTAATACAATCTAGTTAAATTGGAACTAGTAGTCATTCTTATGATTCTTAAAAGATCAGAAATAAACCAGTAAGGCTGAGGATATATTTGCAGAATTAGATTATTGCAAGAGCATCTACATAAAAAGCTGAGAAGTTCAGTCAGCTACTGGCAAGTAATATGTCTGTGGAAGGGCAGGTGGATCTGTGTTCTTGCCACGTGGGATAGACATGTAAGACGAGAAAAATAGACAAATAAAACCTGTACAATCCAAAGAGAAATCAGATTTTCCTTGTAAATAGTTCCCTTGAGGACTTTTGACATCCTTTAGGGATATGATGATTTTAACAACCTTGGCTTTGCCGCCTGCTGGGTTTTCAAATCTCTTTTCCAGGACCAGAGAGTAATAGACGAGTCCGGGTTGCCACATCCTAATGACTTGAAAATGCTCAACAAAGGATGAAACTGAGACTGAAATTCAATTGAACAATCACCTCCTCATTTAGACAAATAAAATATTGCACTGAGACCAAGAATTAGGTTTGTATAGTTATCAGTAAATCTCTTTCATTCATAATTTTAACAAATGAAAAAGTATGTGTTGGTATTTCCATTGGTATTTTTCCTGAAATAAACTACTCAGTGGGAATTTACCATTTTCCTTGGTGGAATACTCTGATGCAGAGTAGACAATAAATAGGCCATTTGTGGGACATATTACTCACAGGTCAGAGGTTAGGGAAGGGTCCACAGGAACATATTATTTGCCCTACCACATGAGGAAAAACTGTCGTGTTCGCTAGTTTTATGCCAACTTGACACAAACTAGAGTTACCAAAGAGGAGGGAACCTTGATTAAGAAAATGGCTCCACTCTCTCTGACGTTGTTGCCTACCTGTAGATCCCTTTCCCTTAGCTGTGTCTGGCCTCATTGGGAGAGGATGCAACTGGCCAGACTAGCATCATATGCCTGGCAAGGCTGATGTCTATGGGAGGCCTCCCCTTCTCTGGGGAGAGGGTTAGAAAGGTGGAAGGGAGGACTGGGAGGAGAGGATGGGACCTGTGATCAGGAAGTATAGTGAATAAATAGAATAATTGATGAAAATAAGAAGGAATGAAGAAAGAACAAAAATGCCTCCATAAGCTCAGGTGGTAGGCAACCTGTAGGACATTTTCTTAAATAGTGATTGATGGGGAGGGCCCGACCATTGTGGGTGAGGCCATCCCTGGACTGGTGGTCCTTCAGAAGTTTCCTCTGAGGAACTTCTTTTCACTAATAGTCACTAAAAGGGTCTTTTCCTTTCTACCTCTGCAATAGTGTTCCTATAAAGACTCAGGTCTCCCTGGAGAGTTGAATGTTATCTTTTTTTTTTTTTTTTGGAGAGAATGACACATTTTCTTTTAATAATTTTTTCTGCATACATAATATAACCCTCTTCATTTTGTAGACCACAGATATACAAGGTTGTTTCTCTTATTTGGTCTTTATTAGATTAAAAAGTTGTGCTGGCTGGTTTTATGTTAACTTGATACATGCTAGAATCAACTTTATAAATGTTCCCATAAGATTGGGCTGTAGGAAAGCATGTAAGGTATTTTTTTTAAATAGTGATTGACAGGGGGTTGGCCCAGCCATTATGGGTGGCACCAGCCCTGGGCTGTTCATCCTGGGCTTTATAAGAAAACAGGCTGAGTAAGCTAGAGTGAGCAAGCCAGTAAGCAGCATCACTCCATGGCTTCTGTATTCTGTCTCTAGGCCCCTGCCTCTTTAAGTTCCTGTCCTGACTTCCTTTGATGATGAACACTGATATGGAAGTATAAGCCAAATAAAGCCTTTTCTTCCCAACTTGCTTGTGTTTCATCGTAGGTAAAAGAAACCAAAAGTAACACAGCAGTGATGCAAAGCTGAGGAGTGACACCTAGCAAAGGCTGGTTAAACTAAAGCTCAAGTTTACAGCTGACCTTAGCCTCTACCACAACAGAGGAGCAGGGGTTTCTAACTGAGGATGAAGAAGACTGAGGCATGGTCATCATAACTGTAGGGAGTCAGACAGGAAGACGGCTCTAGGAGGGAGCAGACATTGGCTGATGCTCAATCTGAGAACTGGGTAGCGGTGGGTACTGAGGAAGAAGGGAGAACTAAATCCCGAATGAACCCAACCAGTGTCAACACCAAGCCCTCTCATGGCGTCCAGCTGGGTATCTGAGGCTCTTGTTCACCACTGCCAGTAGCCTTCTGGCTTTCCTGGGCACTTCACCTCAGCATAAGAGCTTTCTTTGGTCTCTCAGTCTCTTCTATGTCTCTCTTTCCACACTCACACTGACATCTTTAAAGATACAGCCATTTCTTAACTGGACTCATAGTAAAGGAGGCAGATCTGGGAAAGGGGAACTCACAAGACTAGGAGGGGTCTAAGGAGGGAGAGGCTCTGCCTCAGCTGATGCCTGGCTCAGCAGCCTTTGTAAGCCTCTCATAGCCTTTGGGTTGGGTACTTCATGTGAACCCACAGTACTGGCCAGTCATCTCTACCACACATCCTAACTCCTATGTGCACAGAGTGAATTGGTATAAATTCAAAAGGAAAGCATCATTGGTATAACTGGCTTAGTGTACCCTAAAAACTAAACATAGATATTTAGAAAGGCTGCCTCAATGAATAACAATCAGGCCCCCTCCCTGAGCTGTCTTCACTTACGGAAGAGCAGCTGATGCCTATCTGTATGCCTTCCTCTGGAACAGCAAATGAGAGGGTTCTGTGTTAAAAATACAGACATGGTGGGCTTCATGAACTCTGTCTCTCTCACTCATCTAGTCTTGGCTACATTGAGTTATTTCTCAAGACAAAGAAGTCTATAAGAGGTCCAGAACTACTGATTTTTCTCAACTTGGCAATAGTAGAAAGAGATCAGTCAGTGTCATTTCATTCTCCATGGACAGTCCCTACAGAGGGCCCAGGTCGGTGGTCCCGACAATAATTGTTTTTAAAGACTATTTCATGCCTATGAGTGCTCTGTTGTCATATACACCTGTATGCCAGAAGAGGGCATCAGATCCCATTATAGATGGTTGGGAGGCACTAGGTACTCTCTCAAGAAGCTACCGTTGGGTCAGTGCTGTTTGAACAGGCTTTGGGCAAGATCACAACTGTTGCACTCTGGCCTGCAATCACTGCTTAAGTATCCATGTGGTAAGGAAGGGTCTACGGTATAGGGTATAATAGCAGTCTCTGTGAAACTACTCCTGATCTTCAGTTGACTCTTCTGTGCTCTGCTGCAATTCTCAGTCATCACATCTGTGCCCCCTTGATGCTGGAGGACAAAAGAAATGCACTGCATATGATATTAGTGAAATTTCTTACTATATTGCTGTCAGGAAGCTGTGAAAAATCTTAACCTTTTAGATTTGCATCTTAACTTTTAGTATATTTTCATTGTGGAATATAATTTATGAAGTGAATCATGTTTGTAAATTTAAAACCATCTATAAGTTGAACAGATCCCCACACCCTTTCCTCCATTGCAATCTTAGGACTCCACGGACATCTGGATGAACCCCACCGTCTACACAAGTGTTGGAATCCTCTACAAGACTCTCTCATTGTTCTGTGACTTTTTGAAAACACCAACTGACATAAAATGTATTCTCTTCCAAAATAGTACCTTTGAGCTTTGGGCAATCCAGACTTTCTAGAGCTGCTTAAAATCTGCCTTCTTCGAGTTTCTGCCCATGGGTCTTCACATGACAGTCTTAAAGATAAGTCTAAAACAGTGATGTAAGTGTGTCAGTTGAAGTTGTTTCTAAAAGAAACATTATATGCCATATTTCACACAGCTGAGCCTTAATCCAAACACATGGTATGAGTCTTTCTGCACCTGGAACTTCCCACACCACGTCTGTGTCCACTGAATTTACTCTCCAGTCACCCTCACAGCTGTCCTGTCAGAGACGAGGGGTCTAATAATCCTCAAGGCTTTTTGTTTAAGACAGTTGTGATATATGATGCACAGGGTGACATCATGGCTTTTTCCACAAGTCCACTGAGTAGAGCAATGAAATTCTATTTAGTACAGGTTTAAGCCAGCTCAGCTGTTCTTGCAAAAAGAAAAAAAAAACTACCAAAACTATTTTGCTGGTGGTTCTCCAGTTACAAAAGTTTGGAAATCATCCCCCAAATATTTAAGAAAACAGATATTGTTTCCAGAGGCTAAATAGCACACACATGGGATGTGTAAGATCTGTTGACTCTAAGAGCCAGCAACAGCATGGTAAATATATCTGACTCCTGACAATAACCAAAGCAAGTTCCAAAGAAACTTGGGCAATGGGAAATAGATTTCTAAGGTCCTCTGGATTTCTCCTTAGCACTTTCACTGCCAGCAGCACACAGCTTTGTGTTTGCTACTGAGCCACACCCCTACACCCCAATGCTTTATTCCTGTGGTCTGTGATGCAGGGAGCTGCTGATGCTACAATCCTCCTTTGAAATAAGCTTTGCTTGTGTATTCACAAGCAGACAGATGAACACTAACTAGCTCACAATACAGTCCATTCTCGGGAAGGGTTTTCTTTTTAGCTTTCAGGATCTTGTCTATGTAACTAAAGCCAGATATCTTGGGACACTAGAATTTTGTGAATTGGCCCCAAGAGGGCAGAGAAGTGCTTTGAGGTTAGAGAAAAGTCACAGGTAAAGACAACATGCATACACATGCACATGCACATGCACACATGCATGCAAATTAACCATACTAACTCTAAACAAACAGTAAAAATAATGTTTAGGTTACATCTCCTTAATCGTTTGGTGATAGGTACTTTGACTTATTTTTACAGTTTTAAAGTATGTTATCATATTTCACCAAATATTACTCTATGACTGGTGTTGACAGTCCCCTCTTTATAAGTAACAGAACAAAGACGTGATAGATCCAGCAGACATGAGCATGCTAGCAATTTGTGTAATGCAGACTTAAGAAGGGCATGGGGTACAGGTGTTTGCTTATTCCGCATGTATCACTTGGGATCTTTATTTCTCCTATCCAAATGACTCACTGTTTCCAGGCAGAGGCAAGAATTATGTGGTTCCCTCCAATGCAGCCACCTGAAACTCCATATATGCAAAGACACAGACTCTTAGAAAAATGCAAGCAGGAAGTTTGGTGGCACTGTGGCATATACAGGATGAAAGTTTTGGATTCTGTAGCACTCCTTCCTGTCCAAAACACAGGAGGAAGATTCAACGCCTTTGCTTTTCTGACCTGGCATTAAGAGGCATTTAGGCAAGCAGCCAAAAGGGAAATTGCTCGGAGGAGAGGGACTCCCAGTGTCCTCCCAGGCAATGGAGATTAATGGCAATGATGTTGTCTGTATCCACATTTCCTCCTGGAGTGAATGCCTATTTTTATGTCAAACAGTAAGCTACTTCTTTCCTTTGCATAGGTTCAGTGTGAGAGCCTCATAACCAGGCATCTGGAAACAGGGGGCTTAGTTTCCAGTTCTGGGACAAACGTAAGATACTCAGTGATCCTGGCCCAGTGAGTCTCTCTTTTTCTTCCATGAAAACCCCTGTCACTAGCTATAGCCAAACTTTCCAGGATGCTTACACTCATGTAGACCTCGATAATGTGACACTTTGTAAAACCGTAGAAGACACATAGCCTGAGAATGTCTTTCTTTACAGAACTGTAGCCAAGTTGCCTCACTGTCCTCAAACGCCCATGAATAGAATAGCAGCCATGACCTCAGTACAGTGCATTAAGGACCAGCTACAAGGAACAGATGTGAAAATCCATGCTGTTACTATAAAACATAGCATACATATAAAATATAACAACACAAACACATCTAGTAGACCCATAAATGACTCTGAGTTGACTCTTTGTAAGCCTACCCTCTCCCTGACTTCAGTAGGTCTCCTTATATGTTTTGTGTTACTGTGGTGATGATGTTGGGCAGGCATCCTTAGATATCTATTTAATAACATAATAATAAGAAAGAAAAGTAACATATCTTCCGTGGGAACACAGACCTGACTACACTCATAATCGCAGGCAGCAAAGAGGGGTACAACAGGAGATTGTGAGTAAAGGTATAGGATGGGGATACTTCCACAAGAAGATGGGAATTCATCAAGGTCTCTCTCGGTTTGGTTTCTTTCACTGGCTTCAGTGGCTGACACCTCTCACAAAGGCTTAAAGGTATTCAATACCAAGCTTCTGGTAAGAAAAACATAGCAACTTAGCAAACCTACAGTAGAAATGCCAATGGCACTGGGGATGAAATTAGGGTTAAGCTTTAGCACATAAATGTGTGGTGTTATGGATGTGAAATAGTACAAAAGCCAATTTTCTTTTAAAAAAAAATAAACTAGATTATCCCTTTGGGAAGAGAGGATTCCTAGCAGTTCAATTGGCTCCCTTTTTTCTATCTTAATGCAGACTATAAAAATATTCCTGTTTTTTGAAAATGTTAAGCAGCCGAGTGGTCTGATCCCCAAATATAGCATCAGTGGCAACTTCAAAGAAGCCACAGGAGTGCTTCCAGGGCGTCCTCTCACAGAACCTGTTTTAGTCTCACCAGTCCTGACCTCCAGGTCTCCTCTTTAAAGCTAAAGTGTTCCCTGTCGTGAAAGCCTTCTATTTTGCTCACCTCCCAGAGACACAGCAGTTATACAAGGTAACAGTGTGGGTCTCCAGTGTAAAGTTTTTCCAGGGGTGGGGCACTTTTCCAGTGCGTGGCCTGGCTGGGTGGCTGCCACACATGTTGATTGCTTTAGCCTGCCTAAGTGCCCAAAGTCCAACTGGCTCTTTAGAAAGGATTCCCAAGAAACCACTTTCCAAGGAGGAGTGGACGCTTTCAAGATGTAAAGCAAACAGAATTCCAGTGGGGGAAACTGGGTGGCTACAGCATGTGGAAAGGCTTCAGGCAAATGGTAACCCAAGTCCCTCAACTTATTAAAAGGAGAAACGGAGACCCAGAAAAGGGAAAATCACAGTTACTTGAGAAGTATCCGTTACCAGGACCCTAAACGATTATCTTTGCCTCTCAGCAAGCTAGTGTCTTCCCAGTGCTTAGCTAAACAATACCAAACAACAGACATCTGGAAGCCTGCTCTCAGTGACACCCAATGTGAACTGCTTCCACACAATCTGAAGTTTGCTGTGAGAAGCTAATACAGAAGAACATGTTTGGGAGATTTCTGAAACTTCGTATTGTTTATGCAGATGTTTGAGTCTGGTGGAAAAGAGACAGCACTGGGAAGAATAAATGCTGTCGCTGTCTTACTCACCACCATAACCACTTGAAATAATTTGCATTTGTCTCTGCCTACTTTTTGGCATTTGTCTAAAGGCTAAATAGTTGGCCTGGCCTGACCCACTTTGTTTTTAAAGTCAATCTGTGCTTTCTCTTTTATTCTTTTATTATTTATTTATTTTTTATTTATTTATTTATTTATTTTAGTTTTTACAATATTTGAATTTTCAACACTGTTTTAATCCACAAATTGAAACCAAGTATGATGCTTTTTTATATTACTTTTTAAAGTACTTTCTTTTTCCTCAATTATATAACATTGTTCTCATCCAGTTTTCAAAATTACCATTCCTACTTTAGACATAAATTATAGACATTCATAACATTCGTTGTGGTAGATATCTATTCTGCTGACTAGTTACTGATCTATCTATCCATTCACCCATGGGACCATCTATCACTTACCAAACTATTCACTGTATTCACCACATCCTTTTTCCTTTTATTTTTTCTGTGTGTGTGTGTGTGTGTGTGTGTGTGTGTGTGTGTGTGTGTGTGACCCTGAGGGCATGTATGTATACCCTATATGCACATTTGTCCAAGCCTGCCGGAAGGGGGCATCAGATCACTGGGTACTGAAGTCATAGGTGGCCCTGTGATGCCTGATAGGAATGCAGAGAATTGAACTCAGCTCCTTTGCAAGAGCAGCAAGCGCTCTTACCTGTGGAGCCGTCTCTCTAGTCTTCCTCTTCAACAAACCTTCAGTGAGTGCATTTTATGTGCCATATATAATGCCACACATAGCTATAAGTAAACCAAGTATATAAAACATAGAGAATCCCTAAGTTTGTATATTCCAAATTTGGTTAGAAAAATAAGTATGTATAATATTATATGATGGCACATTCTCATCATGTAACTAACAATCATAGGATAGTTCTCAAAAGCTGTCAAAGACACTCTACTGCCTATCCCTTTAACAGATACTCAGTGAGTGCCTATCAGGTGTCGGTGTATTGATTAGTTTAGAATAGATCAGTGAATATGGTCCTCTTACAGTTTGCAATGACATTCGACTCTAAACACCTTTGAGAATATCCTGGTGTTTTAATTACTTTCTTGTTGCTGTGAAAAAGGTTTACTACTGCTCAGGATTCCAGGTTCCAGTTGTCACAATTTAAAAGCCACAGCAGCAGAAACTTGAGACAGCTAGTCATACATTTGTAGTCAAGACAGCGAGAAAAGCACGCTGCTACTCAGTCACTCCTTACACCATACAGAATGCAGCCCAGGGATGGCCCCATCTACAGTCAACTATGCATTCATGATACTCCTACATAAAGGGACAAGAGGTTCATCTTCCATGCGATTTCAGAATCTGTCACGTTGATGAGTACCACCCATCACCCTCGGTCACATGATTATTTAAGCAGACTTTTCCCAATAACCTACAATACTTTTTATAATAGAGTTAGCATTTTTCTCATAAGAACCATCACATAGCACCCTCTCAACTCCATTCTATATACTACACAGCAGAACCTGTCATTGTGACTCCCCTCCCTATCCCTGACAGTGTGATTGTCCTGAGGGCCTGAGAGGAAAAGCACAGGCAGTGAGTGAGCATGAAGAGACACAGACCTCTTGGGAGGCAAGCATCATTGAGCAGCTCATTTATGGGGGGGAAGGGGGAACCAAGGCTATCTAAACATTACAGGGTGAGTAGGGGATATAGGGTGAGTATACATCATTGGTCTGTGCCTCATTTGCATAGGAAGGAATTCCAGGCACTGCTGGACATGACTTTATAAAGTGAAAGGAAGTTTAACTAGCTATGTGACTTCCTCTGGTGAAGCAAGGCTGGGGACAGGAGACTACCTGGGCCAGGACATGCAGGCCCAGGATAGGGAAGGAGGAGTCTCAGAATGAAATTTCCATGGTTTGGACACACCTCGACCCCACTCTTGCTCCTGGCCTGCTTCCCATGGTGACATGGCTCCCTGAGCCCCACAGAACCTTAAAATTTATAATGGAACAGTCACAATTCCAGCTCTCTAGAAAAGTCTCAAAACACTATAGCGAAGTAGTAACTTGTAATTAAGCTGAGGTACAGAGGATCCCACAGAGAAGTGAGTGCAGAAAGGGCAAACATCCTCAATCCAAATGGTTCTGCTTTCCTAAACTTAGGAGTAACTAATAAGCTAACCTCTGGATTTGATATTTGCATCTAAAATTCAATGTGGTAAAAATTTACTTAAAGATTTTATACAAAAGAGTGAAATAGATATTTAACTCATTGGTCCCAAAGAAACTTAATTCTTTTGAAACAGGGCAGTGCATCTGCACACTGCTCTGTTTGCAAAGCTGAGCTCTCTTAGTAGCTCAAAGCCCCAAATATCTTTGATGACAAGTCAGGTATCGTCAATGTACAGGTGATCACTTTGCAAAACCATTCACCAGTGGCTCGCAGATGCCTCCAAAATACCTGAGTATTATTGTATCCAACCAGATTGCTGATCCTAATGTTTCTGATGAAGTAGATCCGAGAAGGAATATGGAAAATGGACCTTCTAACATAGTCCCCTGGAATGTTGTAACAGCTGATCTCAGGAATACCCTGCTATGTCTCTTCGAGGAGATGGCAGGGTCATGATGAATTTAACAGTCTTAGCGACAATGGTTGAGCTCCGCAGATGCTCAGCTTTTATAGAGGAAGCAAGAAGCAAGTTATATGCATAAAATTCACTGGCAAGTTCTAAAAAGTGAGGTTAGGTCTGTACGTGATGGTCAAAGAAACCAGAGCTTACATATGCCATGAAGGCTACAGGGCCGCATGCTGATAAACTGCATGCAGTTCTATGAGAAAACAAGTTTTATATGGTATTTCAGAAAGAACATGGTGTCTAGGAAGCCGTCAAACACTCCAGTTGCTGTTGGCGGTGAGATATAAAGCAAGTGACTCAGAGGCTATGCTCCTTGGTTTGATAATCTACAAACTAAAGCTACTAAATATACTTACTTCAATGAACACATGATTTTACCCTTTGAGAAAAGGATGCAGTGCCTAACGCCCTTGCAGACATTGAGTGTAGTTACACTACTTATTGTAAAAACAAAGTGTGCATACTTACATTTAACTTTTAAACTATCCCCAACAATGTTTGTTACACAGAGCAGACATCCACATGTAAACTTGAGCAAATAAAATGCTCTCCAGAGCTCGTCTTTTAGAACTGATGGTTTAAACACTGGGAACATATTTGTCTCTTCCATTTGCACAGAGAGAACACTTGGGAAATCTGTGCTGTGCCTTCCACTCCTTTAAGATTCTCTAGTGTCTGTTGGACTCCCAGAGCTGTCAAACTCCACAGCCGTGGAGAAATATTTAGTTTTCCTAAACAAAAGAATTCCCAGAAGACGAAGGAAGATTTCAAACAAATGGGAGGAGAAAAAAGCAGGGAATGTTTTTTTTTTTTCCTCAATGCAGTGCTAATTGAAGTCATTTAAGCAGGCCTGCACAAAGTCATTCACTGAAGCCAGGCAGCTCTTCCCTAACAGCTGCCACCCTAACTGTGCCAAGTGCTTGTGCTTAATACCTAGGGGGGAAAAAACACAGTCAATAAACAGATGGACTTATCAAAGAGGAGAAAAAAGCCAAACAAGCAAACCATAAACACTGTATAAAAAGTAGACACTGAGAGGGCTCAGAATGTTAGGACATCTGCTGCAAAACCTGCCTACCTGGGTTCAATACGTGGGACATGGATGGTGTATGAGGCTGCCTATTGACCTGTGTGTGTGTGAGTGTGTGTGAGTGTGTGTGTGTGTGTGTGTGTGTGCGTGCGCGCACACACACACACAGAAAGTTAAAGACGATAGGGACTATATAATAGGTATTGTACTAAGCGCTTCACAGATACTATCTTAGTTTAAAAAGACCCACGTGCATAGCAAGCACAAAGCATGCTTGGTGAATCATCTCCTCAGTTGAAGTTTTCACTGAGAGTCTGATAGTGTTTTTTCCTTTCTGGTTCTGCAGTAGTGTTCTACAAAGAGTCAGGTCTCTAGACAGTTGGGTGTTACCCTTTGTAGACCACACATGTATTAAGCTATCTCTTTTATTTCATCTTTATTAGACTGAAAAGTCATGTTGGCTCGTTTTTATATCAACTTGACACAAGCAAGAATCATCTGTGAAGAGGGAACCTCAACTTACAAAATGTTTCCCTGAGATTGGGATGTAGGCAAGCATGTAGGGCATAGCCTTAATTAGTGATTGATGGGGGACGGCCCAGCCATTATGGGTGGTATCAACCCTGCGCTTGTGATCCTGGGTTCTATAAGAAAACAGGCTCAGCAAGCCAGGAAGCAAGAGAGTAAGCAGTACCCCTCTATGGCCTCTGCATCAGCTCCTGTCTCCATGTCCCTGCCCTGTTTGAGTGCCTGTCCTGACTTCCTTTGAAGATGAACATTGATATGGAAGTGTTAGCCAAATAAATCCTTTTTCTTCGAAAGTTGCTTTGGTCACGGTCTTTCATCACAGTAACAGTGACCCTAGCTAGGACCGAGGTCGAACTGTCTTTTCCTCAGAGATCTTTATTCTCATCTTTCAGTCAGTGGTAGGAAACTAGAAAAGTTCAGACCAATAATTCTTAACTAAATTGACTGAATTCCAGCTTAAATTGTCAGTTATCTCTGTTGCCTTGGGCATATTGGTAAGCTTTTCTGTGCCTCAGTTTCCACATTGTGGAGAAAGAGGTAATAAGAGTGCTTACCCCTGAGGATTACAGTGACAACCACAGAGTTGATATTTATCAAACACTAAGAAATGTCTCTTGTGCCTAATAGTGATTTGATAAACCAACCATTGCTCTTACTTATCTCTCTTTTTCTTTATAGCCATCAAATGACCAAGTGTATATATGAATGAAAAGATAATCATGAATTCAAAGTTTAATAAGTTACATATGTAGAACCTGACGGATGTAACAGGAGATAACAAAACATCTCACTCAGGATGCCTGGGTTACCTTCTGGTGCTTCCAGCAAAAGTGAAGGATCTTTGTAAGATGGGAACAGAATCCAGATGCCACACAAACAAACAAACAAACAAACACTCTACTGAATACTCTTTTCAAAACCTAACTATGGAAGTTCAGAATTGAATTTAAAGCACTGGAAAACTAGAAAACAAAATAAAATATATATTTGCCTTCCCAGTAAGTGAATGTACCATTTAGAGCAGCAATTTTTATTTTGACTGTATTTTTGTTGCTATTCAGCCTTAATATTTGTCAGGCTCCGTGAGAGATTTTCATTAGACTTCATCTCAGCCCTTTTATAAAAACCTGTAGATTTTATTTTATTCAATTGAAATTAGAAAGGGTTTTGTCTCAGGTTTCCATGATGTATGTGAGCTCAAACAAACCTCTTATTTCTCAAAGTCTTTTCACTCAGAATGTGGAATCCCAGAAACTCTTACCATGTCTTACTAATAGACTGCTTCAGGGTCAAGCAGAATTGACCAGGGTCTTGTGAAATAACCATACTATACTGGGCAGGACTGTCCATATATCCAGAGGTTGCTTTCTCTCAGTAACATCCCATCATATGACTCATCTGTGCTCAGTGAACTTGTACTGAGGGTGTGATATTACAAACTGAAAAGGGCTGGTCCAGGGGAGAATCTCTACATTCATATCCTGCATTGTGTTACATACAGAGAGTGTCTAAAATTCACGCTGGAGAAAGATAATTCTTTTTTAAGCCTTTTACTACTTCATTATGTATTTCATACAATGTGTTCAGGTCATAGTTATCCCTCCCCAAACTCCACCCAGATCTATATACCGTTTCCTACCTACCCTACTTCTTCTCCTCCTTTTTCATATCCATCAATTGTATTTGTGCTGTGCATGTCTACCCCCGGATATGTACTGGAGCGTCGCTGATTTGCCAGCGGTTGCACTCTCAAGGAAGCCTCTCTCAGCAGCTATCAATCGCCAATGGCTCCTTTGCTAGGTATGGGACTTTGTGCCCAAGTAACCTCTCCATAAAGGCTATTCATACCAGGGCACCTATAGCTACAAGCCATTAAAAAAATACCTACATCAAACTTGAAATCCCAAACTGTTCATTTATGGAACCATGAGTCATAACCATATTCTATCATCTAAGGTTCCAAGTTCCTCTTCTTGTCTCACCTTTGTTCTTAGAGCCAAATAATTAAGGAATTGAAATTTACATACAATATTTCCATTGGCAACCACCTGCACTCATATATTTTCTGCTACAAAAAATAATTTTACTTTCCTACCAGGGGTTTTGCTACAATTTCAAGCTCATGTAACAAAATGATTTCTGCAGAGATATTCAAGGTCAACACAATGTTTTGAAACACTGTGGCTTCCCACTGTGGCAAACAAACAAACAAAAGAACAAAAACAACAACCACAGAAACTCTGCATAGTAGGTAAAGACATTTAGAACTTTTCATAGAATTCTTATACAAATAATGCTTAGCAGTCTAGATAAAGAGGTGGTTGAAAGTCCTAACCATGTATCAATAATCATTCCTCATAAACTCAAGCAACAGTGAGGTTCCGCTGTGATGACAGGACACTCAGTGTGACAGATGGACTTACAAATTGCATATAGTCAGTATTGGCAGGGTCTCTAAGTGATGGAATTTGCAGTTTGCCTCAAAATTTGGATATCACGCTTTCACAATAAACATGAGAATTGCAAAACTTTTATAGGATTGCTCCATTTGTACATACAAGTTGAAAATATACGGAAAACAGTGGCACATTCTTCATGTCCCATCATAAGAGAGACTACTTGAGCACAGGAAGAAGAGAAAAGGTTTCCCATTTGTAGAGATTTTTGAAATAAAGACATTTGAAATATAGGTTCCTTAGGGATACAGAATAGGTCACAATTATCACAGACTGGAGCAGAGAAAAGAAGTATTCCTAAAATGCATCATGAGGACAGTCGTTGCAGTGATGAAACTTCCATATTTTTATGGCCAGTGCATGACCATGCATCTTGTGACGTGGTAGAGCTGTACATTAATGACACAAGAATGAACGCCAATATCTGCACAGTTAGCAGAAAATGATTGCAAACACATGCAAACAGCTAAGTAAAAGACTCTCCTTGCAGTGCTGCTTTCACAGCTAGGGACAGATGATAGGACAAAGGACTTGAGATGGATCAGCTTTGTTTCCAACGTAGTCGTTGCCTGACTAAGGGAAAGGCCTTCCCTTCTTTAGGTCCTCAAACTTCAGTACCACAGGGAAATCTGCCACCTCGTCCACATCACATTTGGCAATTCAGCCGGTCATAAACTCACAGTAAAATTTTACGTGAATTTAAAATCCATTTTAAAACACCAAAACATTTTAAATTGTTTCCCATCAAAGAGCCGTCCCTCCTGAAAAACACTGTTCGGCACCATTGAACCCTACACCTGGCTTCTCTAAGAACATTCTGGAGGTCACATCCCTGTCATCAGCCAGCTTTAATTTCTACGCCAGGTTTCTGTCATTCTCCAGGTTCCACTTCTGCTACTCTATGTTGCTAATCTGCAGGACAGGACAAGGCAATGGGAACACTATTGACAACTCAAAGCCAACTGCATTTACACACAACGCAAAGACTAAACACCTCCATGGCCTTGAGGGGACTGGAGCTTCTAAAACAAACCCACACTTCTGACTGCAGCATCAAGACGACTTCTCTGGGAACACATTGCTGGTCATCAGTCAAATGAACTTGGGACAGGGGACAGAAAGGGTGGGCAGCTTATGGGCACGGTTGCTAAGTACTCTAGCTCCAGTACAGATGTAAACTGCAAAGGGAGTTCCTGGAAGCCACCGGCAGGATGAGCCTTTGCGAGCACTGTGTTCTTCTGTGACAGTCTCCACTCCCCTCTGTCACTGGGATTCCTTCCTGTTCTTCCACATCCAGAATGACACTTCCAGAATGACACTTCTTCTTAAAGTCCTAGCTGCCATACCACTACCTTCTTACTTTCTTGACTCAGGAAGATCAAGTAGCAGTTTCTGACTTTTTAAAACCACAAGATTTTCACTTTTCCCCCAGTTTTACTCACTTTTTAACACAGTCTCTTGTGTCTTATTGAGAAATCTGTTCTCAATGAATGACACAATCCACATGTATTCTTGTATCTCCAAAATAAACAGTAACTTATACATGTGCACAGAATACTATATGTTTGTATAGACAAAATACAAATATATATATATTCTATTCAAATATGAATATATATACATATACATATATATATATATATATTGTTTTGGTTAAAATGGTTATTCCTCAATAATCAATAACTTTAAAATTGCCATGGCACTCCACAAAGAATGAACTGTATCCTACAGACAAAATTATTTCAGGTTTAAAATCATCCCATGAGATCACTCTTTAATACCTATTTCAAAAACAAGAACTTTGAGATTTATAGGAAATAGGACTTGCTTAAGATGGCCCTGTGGCAAAGCACTGAATGTAACTGCGAAGGAAAGGCCAAGACAAACATGCTCATTCTTTCTTCTCCATCCTAACTCTGCTCTACTCTTCACTATAACTCAGAGGAAGCAAAGTTGGCTCTTCTACCATCCCTCAGGCTGAGGCGGCCATCCTTTCTCCCTGAGTGGTGGTCCCTCCACTCCACCCCGATGTCCAGTAGGCCTCAGCCCTGCACCTCAGACACTTACACCTGACACAGTGCAAGAGAAGGCTGAACTGTTTGGCATTCTTGGAAGACACCGGCATGATATGAATGAAGATATTTCAACTGGTTATGAAGCAAAAAAATGTAACACCATTGATTGTCAGGTTCATGTGCCCAAACAACACTAATATCCTCTGTTTAAAAATAGGTTATAATTTCTTCTAGGCACTAGCAATGCCTGACTGATTGGGGTGTAAGAAACGAAAGGCTTGTTTTCTCATTTTATATATAAATCCACTATAGGTGAACTGGGTAGGTGATAGCCATGGGCTAGTATTAATGGTTTTAACCCCATCCTAGAATCTTGCGCTGAAACATGCTGTCTTCTCCACAATTCGAACAGGTATGAGGATTAGTTAGTCAAAGAGCATTCAGCTATCACTTCATAACCTGGACGAAGCCTGCAGTTCCCTCCCGGAAAGATGTTCATATACGCAGAATTTTCAACAAACTTTATGGATTTCGTGTACCACCGACCCTGAAAGTGAACCCCAGGGAAGAACTGCTTCTTTGCTATTCCAGATAGAGTCAATTGGGGGTACATACACACACACACACACACACACACACACACACACACACACACACTAGAGAATACATTGAATTGACAACCCTGCATCAATCTTTTTTCCTTAGTCTCAATGCCTTGTTCTCTACATCTATGTTTGCTATCTGCATGATCTATCCTCATCTAATTATTAACCAGTGTGTGTGTGTGTGTGTGTGTGTGTGTGTGTGTGTGTGTGTGTGTGTGTGTGTGCGTGCGCATGTCTGTGTGTTATATTTGAACAAGGTCCTGGTTTCAATACCCAGACACAAGTAATTAGTGATTTGAAATATAAATTTTGACTCTATAGTAGGGCAAGAAAACTTGTAATTATTTCACCATTGAATCTATGTCTAACATGATTTGCTATCCTTCAGTGCCACAGACTCCAAAACTCAATTTCTGTTTTATAAATTATTATCATTTACAACATGATAATTGATTATTTCTATAACATGCTAATCAAAATACAGCTTTAAATGACATTATCTAGAATTCATTACCAACATTGAATTTGAAGGAATTCATTTTCAAACCTTTACTAAGTTTAGATTTCTTTACTCAGAAATTTATATCATTTCCTAGAAGTACTGGCAAACTAGTATCCCACTGGTGATAGAAAATATGTGTTTGGAAAATAGTAAAAATGAAGGTAAACTAGAAGGTTGCAGCCTCGTGATACAGCTAAATATATGGGGGGAATCTTGGCTGATTCCTATTTAATCTTTTACATATTATTCTCACTGTGTCTAAGAAAACACATCAAATTAAAACTGTCCCCAAATCAAGAGTCTTCACTGGCCCCAAGCTTCCCGGAGACTGAAGATTGCAGGGTGAGATGCTCAGGTCCAGGATACTAGGGCAGCTGAGGTCTGACCAGGGATTCTCAGAATCCACTTAACCTCCAAAGAGTCAGCCACAGCTACCTACCACCAACACCAGCCCCACACTCTCCTAGATTAAAAACCCTAGGAGTGGCCAAAGAACACTAACTACGGAGTGAAAGAATGTGGAAAAAGCAAGCATAGGTTGGGAAAAGTCATCTAAAATAGACGCTGGTGAATTCTGAGTCTACAACTCACCTAAGACTTTGAAAATGATACTGGCATTAAAACTCAAACAACATGTCCGCCAGGACACATTAATCACTGAAACCCAGAATACAAACCGCTACATGGGCCATTTACTTCTTCCTCTACAGAAGACAGCAGCATACCTTACAGCTTTCTTGCAAAAATCTAGTCAGATCTACCATGCCAAGGACAGAAACATTTGCTATAATAATTCATACTTTATAAACAAAATAGAAGTCAAAAGTTTAGGAATAAATAATGAGACTTGGACTTTCATTAGAGATATTTTTAGTTATTTTAATAATTTTTCTTTAACAATTGAGCAATTTAACAATTTGACAATTCTTAAGAATTGACAATTTAACAAACTAGACAATGGAAGCTTGTTATGGAAACCTGGGGGTGTCCTAGTGTCATTTATTGCTATGATAAAATAATTAACAGAAAACAGATTCGATGTTATTTCAGCTAATAGTTCTAGGATACAATCTATCACTGGAAAAGTCAAAGCAACAGTTTCAAGTAGTTAAATCACATTACATCCATAGTTGAGAGCAGGCAAAGAGAAATGAATGTATACAAGCTCCCTTGTTTGCCACACCAACCTGACATAGGCAACTCCTCACTGAGAGTCTTTTCCAAGGCAAGCTGAAGTGGAAATTTCTGGTTTCCTCAGAGACTCAGTTATATCGTGTGATGTTTTCTTAGAAGCTGTCTTATGAGAGGGTGTTACGTTGAAGCAGACACATGAGAAGAAGTTTTGCTGAGGCAGACACTTGAGAGGATGTGTGATATTTGGAGAGAGTTTTAGTAGAACCCAATAGTGAATGCTGCTCTTGCACTGGTTCACCTTGCAATGCTTTGCTGGTCTTCACTGATGAGGCTCTTGCATTGGTGTGCTTCAACACTTACCGCTCTTCATGGATCTTCACTTGTAATGACTTCATAGAGAGAAAGACGCCAAAGAACTTCTTGTGGTATTCTGGATGCTTCTCGCCTCTTCAGCAGACTTGTGCAAATTTTATGGAGTCTCAAGCCTTCAATTTTTTTTGGCAAGTTAGTTATGTCAAATGATGTTTTCCTGCTGCACACACATGTGAAGATATTTTCCTTTAGCAGACACAGGTGAAAGGATGCTTGACGTGGAAATATAAATATGATCCCAAAGACAGTGGGGGATGAACACTGAGCACTGGTTTGGTTTGCTCTGCCTTAATATTCTTTACTAATGACACACATGTATTGGTTCACCTTACATAGCATTGTTAAGCTCAATTGGTGATAAGACTACCATTGAGAGAAACTCACCTAAGAACTGTTTGTAAGGTTCCTGTGGCAGCTTGCCACTTCAGCAGCCTTGTCTCAGGCCATTTGGCAAGTTTGAACAACAGTTGCTGATTTGAGCCTGGTGTCTGTCTGCTAAAGGAACTGAAGTGTATCTGCCAGTTCATATGTGGTGTCTGCCTAGAGGAAGGTTGCAAAAACTGTATGGCTCCAAGGGAAATCGGTAGAAAAGGAAGATACCTTTTGCCTCCCATGATTCAAAGTTTCCATGAAAGAATGTCAGAAACAATACACAAAAATTGGGCAGTCACAGAGAGTATGATAAACTCCCCAACCAGCTTCTAATGTACATGGAGAGTCAAGGAAGCAAGGTAAGAAAATATTGCTGGCAATGATTGTCTTCTGATCATAAAGATGGGAATGGTGATCATGGGGTGTATGCATTCATTCTGATTCTCATAGGGTATCTTACACTTTCCTGGAGTTCAGCAAATATTGCTTAGAGGGAATGAATAAATGAATGCATTAGTCTTCTGCTCCTTGGTTTTTTTCCTATGATATCCACTACTAAAAACTATTATTTTAAACTCTAGAGGAAAACTAGAATATTCAAAACTAGAATATTTTCATTTTATACAATGAAAACATAGAAGATATAACAATGGTGACCAGAGCCAGGTTAGCCCCCTCCTGAGGCATTTTGACTTTTTTAAATTGTGTGTTATAATTCATAGCAATGGAATCACAGAGATTTATCATATGTTATTAAATGTCACACAGGACACAACCAGTTTGAAGACAACAGTTCATGGTGCAGCAGAAATTTTGGCAGACATCTGAAGCATCTGGAATAGACATTTGCAAAGCACTACTGGACATTTAAATAGTATTTTATTAGGCCTATAAAGCCTTGTGTTATACATTTGGTTCATAGTCCAGGTATGCAGAGAGGTTACCTGAGGCGCTGAAGAAAAAATGCCAACTGATAGTTTACCAACTGATAGTTGCCATCTACCAACCAGCTCTAGAAACCCAGCTTAACGTGTCAGTCAGAATGAATGGCACCATGTTCTCCAACGCCATGAAAGCTGATCTGCCTGGTCACCTGAACATCCTAGACTACAGTCTAAGGCAATGCACCATGATGGTTTCCAGGAATGGGGATGGTCTTGCTTTGACTAATGTACTCTTCTTGGTTTCTTGGCCTCAGAGTTTCCCCGATGATGCAAATCTAATTACAGTCCACGGGAAGGTTTTGGACCTTTAGATAGACAAAACGGATCTCTATGCAAAAGCTAGAGTAATCAATATATGATCAAGTCAACAAACATTCAAGGAACAGTTACCGGATACAAAGCTAGAACGCAATAGCAAGAAATTAAGTTCAATATGGTGGCCATGAGCGACCTTTCAGTAAGTCCTAAAAATCTATGTTTAACACAAGTTCTTATTTTTACTATGTTCATATCCCATTTCCTCTAACTTTACAGTGACTTTTCACAAAGACTGTGGGGGGGAACAGGAAAACAAAAACAAAAACTTTCTGCAAATTCAGCGAATCATGAAACTCTCACTCCATAAAGGAGGTTCAGAGAGAGAGAGCAAGCGTGAGAGCGAGAGTGAGAGCAAGAGAGCGAGAGAGTGAGAGCAAGAGAAAGAGAGAGAGAGAGAGAGAGAGAGAGAGAGAGAGAGAGAGAGAGAGAAGGGGGGCTCACAGCTGGCTTCCACTCCACAGCTGGCTTCCACTTCAAGGCACTTTCAGAATGCAACCCAGTTTAGAGGTTTTCAGGCCTGACTTCCAAATGCTAACTACAGTACAAGCTACTCAGCAGCCTGCAGCCTGCAGGACCCTAAAGATAGGTCCACAACGGCTAGACATCTCATGTGGTCTTCAGGGTTCTTCTATTATCCTGGTAGAAACCTAAGTGAAATAATGTCTCCCAAAACTTTGCTTGTTCTTTGTTTAAGGAGTTCTCTCTCTCTTGAGAGCAATATGTTTATGTTGTATCCATCCATCTATAGATGTATTAAGGTCTACGTCACAGAGTATTTTTCTCTGGTTCCAAACATCTAAGCAGTTCTTCGTAGGAAAGGATGCAAAGAAAACAAAACAATTAAGTGTAGCTTCTTCCTTCGGAAGAGAGCTTTGGTTGTAAACACTGTACTTTCTGTTTGTATCACATGGAGGTCTTACACTACGCCTTTGGCTTGCATTCAAATGGGGAGTTCCTTTTTGACACTGGCACGGTTATGTTCCCTTTTAAGGATAAGTGGGACTCGCACATGCTGCCTGTTCTAAACAACAGGAGGTAAAAGAAGGGAATGGAAATCTGGCCCCAGAGCACTGTTTCTTCTGTCCCCTTAGAAACCAGATTAGCACTTAGATTTGTTTTTTCACTTATCAAAGAGCATTAGGTAGGAATCCAGAGTAGGAGAGAAAACAAATTGGCTTGACTGCTGAATAAAGAAAAGTGGAAGGTCTCACCCTCTGAAGCGTAACTGTTAAAGATGCTCCTTAAGTCTTTCTCCGAAAGAGCATCCTGGGGGAGGACGTGTTAAGTTAGACGTCATCTTAGTGAGGAGTTCGAGCAAATATAAAGAAGTACTTGGAAACGTAAGGAATGACAGTTGCCAAAATTACTCTCACCACTGTCACAGTAGTGACAGTGTGTGTGTGTGTGTGTGTGTGTGTGTGTGTCTGAGAGGGGGGGAGGGGGGAGGGAGGGGGGAGGGAAGGAGGGAAGGAGGGAGAGGAGGTGGAGGGAGAGAAAGAGAGGTGTGGCTTTCCATATTTTACACGTCTAATTAGTTACCTTTAGTTCCCCTTTTAGTTACACAGAAAGTTGAGAACAGTCAGGGTGAGCAGGTCTGACTGAGTCCATGTTTTCTGATGTCCTTTCTGTGTCAGCAAACATACTGGGGAGGAACAGGAGAGAAGTAAGGCCAAGGCAAAAACATTAACCCTTGAAACCACAGCCCACGCCTCAAGCCTGCTTTATTAAGGACAAGATGAAATACAAGGCCCTCCTTTGGTCTTTACTCACATAGGGTTCTGCTGGGATCAAATGGTTTATATGGATATAAACTCCACAGAGCAAGTGTTCAGATGACAGTGCCTGAAGAGGCAGGAAGCCTTGAAATAAGTGTGTGGCTTTATAAGCACCCTGGCCCCTTTCTTCACGTCCCTTTATCCGTTCACTCATTTATTGCACCTGGCCTGTTCTGACTTTGGATGAAATATTCGAGAAGACAAACTTACCTCCCATTGGGTTGGATAGATTCTGACCCCGGGACCCTATGGTACCCTCCAATGTGTACTGCTTTCACTTTCCCCAGCCAGTCACCTATGTCTTCCAGTCTTGGGGGCCACATTGGCAGAGCTGTAGAGATGATTCAGTCTTTCTGTGCAAGAATGAGCAACTGAGTTCAGATCCCTAAAACCCCGTGCATTGGCCCAGGTCAGTAATCCCAGCACTGGAGAGGTAGAGGGAAGTGGATCCCTGGGGTTTGCTGACAAGCAATTCTAACAAACTAAGATGAGTTCTTAGCTCAATAAGAGACCCCCCATCTCAAAAAAGAAATGGAAGCCACTAGAGATTTCTGACAGTCACCTCTGGCCGCCACACGAGTATACACACAGAAAATGTAAAACGAAAATAATAAATGGAAGAGTATAACAACAGCTCTCATATCTTCAGAGGAGTTCTCCTCCAGGTTAAACGGTAGAGTTTTATTGTTGTTGTTGTTGTTGAGTGAATACTTTTGTCTCTTTCTAATTGGTAATTATTAGAACAACTTGATTTTATTGTAAAGCTTAGGGTCTGGGCATATCATTGATAGCGTGAATATATATATATTCATATATATATATATTCATATATATATGATTCATTTTATTGCCACTCAGTCGGGAGAGTTGGAAGAAAAATGTTTGTTGGCTTGTTTGTTTTAAATCCTATCTAATTGGTCTAGATAGCATGCTATCATTAGGATCTCTCTGTGTAATATTTCTTTCATGTAGTCCTATATGTTTGTAATTGCTAAACCAGTCTCAACCACAGAGGACACTCTTTTGGTAATTTATGAAAGTCGGCAAAACTCCTGACCATGGGTCAAGGTCAAGCTCTTAGATACTAAAGAAGGACCACATACATGAATGTCAGGTGATAGACAATCTAGGTAAAAAATGTCCCACAAAGAAATGAGATCTAGACAGTAAATTATTGTATAATCAATAAGACTTGTGATATTGGTGGTCTTAGCACACTAGGTTACAGACTGAACATAATAGTCATGTAAGAATGACTTTATCAGGGGCTGGAGAGATGGCGCAGGGGTTAAAAGCATCAGCTCTTATTCCACAAGATCTGGGTCCAATTCCTAGCACCTACATGGCAGCTCATACCTGTATGGAACTACAGTTCCAGGCATCCTGACATTTTCATGCATGTAAACATGTAGATATATAAAACTCCAATGAAAATAAAACAAAAATAAATTATACATTTTAAAAGATGACTTTAACAAAGCACCAGACATTTAGGAAAAGTGTTTTCCTTCTGAGAATAGAGCATTCACATCTACAGGAGAACAATAAAGCATACATATCATTTCTTGATAATTACTTTTGGCAGAATACCATTATCTCTTTGAGTTTAATCATACATGGTACATATGACCTGCTGTATTGTACATCCTGTTATGATCACGAGAGGAGGAGATGGTGAAGTTCTGTGGAATCCTTGGACAGGCATGAGTCCCGAATTCATTCCTAAAATCTGCTCCAATGATCTACTCATTCTCCACGCAGATCCATGCCTTCCCCAGACAGCAGAATAGACAACAGGGAAAACAGCAGTGAAGCCATTTTCATAGACTACATTGTATGTTACCAGATTCTAAACAAATAAATCCCTAAAAAATAAATAGCTATTTTAATATCCACATCTGGCATAAGGAAATGGTGGCATAAATGATTTTCCTGTTTCAAAGAACTTTGATAATAAGTTACTGGCTTTAAAATACTTATCTTTTTCTGAGTTAAGTGTTTGGGACAGTTATTTGGCTGAATTTCATAAGGAAATCAAGATAAAACAAACCATATAAACAAACCACGTTCCCGACTTTCCTATGTAACAATGCGTACTTTGCACATAAACATAGAATGGAAGCAAGTCCTGGCATCTTACTTCATTTTTAGCTCACATATTACAAGCCGGTTAAAGTGTATGAAAGGTCACACAAGCAGCTTATGAAATGAAAACCAAGCAAAAGCACAACCAAGGGTGTGAATAGGTGCCGACCCCATTCCCGACACGCTCATCTGGTAGTGTTTGCCGCGTTCGCTATTCCCAGGTGTTCAGCCTTCCCCACGCTGCCTTCACACATGGCTCCGGCTTCAGCTGAACCAGATGCCAAATGGGAGACGTTTTACAATTCGGAGAAATCAACATGCTGGAACGAGATCGAACTCTCCAGCCAACGCACATCCCCTAGGCCTTCAATTCCCTCACAGCTGGCACGGGGCTTCCCACGCCTAACTGTGCACTCCACATAGCCCTCGCATTTGCCTCCCTTGTGGTCTCCAGATGAATTACTCGACATTGACAGATTATATTCCACTTAAAACTAGATTATGAAACCCTGCTCTTGGGACAGGATTAATTCTGCAAAAGACACATTTATCAATGGAGCATATGCCAACAATGTCCAAGACTAATATTTTAAGAACAGTTATAATAACATGCAGAGTCAGAAAACAGGGGATTAGGCAGAGCAGCAGGCATGATGGGTTAGGCCTCGCAAGTGAACAGGGATGTATCCTGCTCGGGACGGATGCAGGAAAAAGGATGGAGTTGATGGCAGGTAATACTCTGGCCACTGGGGTTTAGAGAACAAAGAGAGTTTCTGGTCTCAAAGATGTGGACAAAGCAAAGATGTGCAACATTTGAGAAAATGCCTGAATTGCTAAGATCGTTGCAGATACAACTTACCGCCATAAAACGTAAAATCACATGGAAGGAAAGAATCATTGGGGGATATGGAGACTCCTTTAGGGACACTAGAGTCCTCCCAGGGGGCTAACACTTGGCTGAGAGCTTGGTCAGAAGCTTAGGAAGGAGAGGACTGGGACACAGACATTCAAGATAAAGAGACAAGATAAAGGTACTGAGATGGCTCTGGGGGAGCTTGGGAAAGCTGTGCTTTCCTGGAGGAAAATAGTCTAAGGTTAGAACTACCCAAATCCAGAAGGACAAGAAACAGATGTAAATAGGTTTTATAAATTAATTTATCTTAGTATTTTATGCAGATGAAAAAGTCCAACATAAAATCCACAAATCAGGGGCCTCCTGGAATGGGCCTCAGAAACATAATTTTCTTTAGAAGGTCTGACTAAGCATCGGATCTTCCATTTCACTTACTTGGGACAAAATGGCCAAGTGGAGAAGAAAACAAATGAAGACCGTGGTGTTATTTTTAAAAAGAGGTAAAAGTTTTCATGTGAGGTGGTGTTTAATCTAGATTTTTCTACTTCACTGGGGGAAACCTCTTCTTACCCCCTTTAAAACATGAAGAGATCTTCTGGATTCTTCGAGCCCAGTGCAGTCTCCCCTGAGTTCCCAGCAGAGCTGTGAAGGCATCAGGATGAGGAGAACGCACCCTAGCCTCTCTCCTCATTCCTTTCCACAGTGTTCTCCCTTAAAACTGACAATAGTTCAAGCATGCCAGTTTCACAAAGACTTCTGGTAATAAAAATTCTTTGAGAATACCTTCATATTTTTTCTTTGTGGTAGGTTACTATCATATTAATAGCCAGTACAATAATAAAAGACACATGCAAAATAAAACAAAAACAAAACAAAAACAGAAACAATAATCCCCACCCCCCCCAAAAAAATTTCCACTTACTTAACATGTGTGCATTAAGTTTTGCTACAGAAACAACATTTGCTATAGCTGGGTCCATTTTGAAAACCATGACCTCTTTCTTTAGATATGTACTGTGATATGTCATTTTAAATAAAGTAGGGTTATCAGAACTGAAGCTAACTCGTGTCTGTTGGAGTCTGACAGAGAGAAAGTCTATAACAAGCCTCAAAGCAGTGAAAATAACAAGGGTTGGATGAGATAAGGACACCCTCCCCATCTTTCCTCTGCATGTCCCCTCAGCTTCACAGACTTCTAGCGGGGGAAGGGGGGCAGCTTCACAGGTGTGTATTGGAATATGTGCAGACAGCATTTCAAGAGCAGAGCCAGCTGCTGGTGACAGCTGTGCCGGGATGTATGTCAGATCCTGCCTTCACATTACCGAAGACGTGAGCTAGGGCATGTCTGTGACTCAGCCCTCCGTCCTTGCCAAAGTAGTAGTTCTCCAGATAGCAAACCACAGGAAAGGAAAAACAGAGAGCCAAGAGAGAGAGACTAGGAAGAGAAACTGCACACACAGAGCCCTGTTGGTCACTGAATGGTGACGTGTGCTAAGGGGAACGGCCGTGTTCAGGAGGTTAAAAGGCATACACCTAACATTTCAACAGACACGTGGTTATTTTCAGTCACACTAATTACGTCCCCTGCATGGTGCTCACAGATGATTAAAACCAGATGTTTAAGATGTGGCTCAACCATTACCCTGTACCCTCTCACATCCCCCTCGGCCTTCCTATAGCACTTTCAAGAAACTGGCTGTTTGCCTAAAAGTAGAGGAGGGGTAGATGAAAGAAGAAAATAGTTATAGGCTGTAGGGTTCCTGCCCTGCTGATGAGTGGCTGCTGATGTGTGGTGAATACAGCTGGCTTTAAAGACCTCTCTAAGGGAAAGCTAAAAGTTGGAGGGCTTTGAGGCAGTTAAAGTTTCTTAAAGGATTATTTATTCAATGTGCTATCAATTTTTTCAGGAAATTCTTTCAAAATTGTCAGCTACACAGAAATAAACCTCGATACCCACTCTCTGTTCCCCATGTGTGTGCCCGAGTGTGTCTGTAACAATGCACTCGGACATACAGAGAGAATGGTTTCTTGGAACCAAATTGATCTAGCCGCTTTCTACGGCTGCATTCTCCAATGTGTGTGCCGAAGCTTGCTTGTTCCACAATACAGGGAAAACTTCTGGAGTTAAAACAAACCTGGCAAACGCAGGCTCACATAATGTCAAACACGTTTCTTCTCAGTCTCCAATATGCTGGTATACACGGTGAATATTCTAGATACTGTATGATGTCTCTCAAAGTTAGCTGACCCAGAGTCTTGCAAATTACCTTGAGAGAAGAAGGATCTTCAGATAATAAATGCTGGTCTACATTAGTTCATGGTGTCTGTGCTGTCTCTGTTTAAATTTTCCCTGTGTGAATTAAAAACACCATTTCCTAAGACTATATCGCCATGCAGTAGAACTAAATCAAAATGTATGGGTTTTTTTCCTCACGAAGAACCCTGACCTACCTCCTAACCAACTTTGTGCCTTTAGGAGAACAGAACCGAGAGTAATTTTCGTCGTTTTTACTGTGTTAGCCTTTCAGATATCTGAGAGCAACACTCATCCCTACAAACTTCCCATGCAGCTCTTAATTGGATGTAGCAATCCATAGCTGCACACTCTGTCGCCTTTCAATTGTATCACTAAGAATTGAACTCACATCTATAGATGGATGGCTTGGCCTCCATTTTAAGTAAACCATTAAAACTTGAGTTTTAATTCTTGAACTAATTCTGAGTTCTGTTTGTATCTAATTCTCTATAGCTGTTGGTCCCTGTAACTGCTTGCACAGATGGGATAGTTTAAGACACAAACCCACTGTACTTTACTGGAATTCCTTTGCTGATAGTCTACCTTTGGATCAATTGTTCTATCTTTTCTTAGATGCCTCCTTGTAGAAAACTACCTCAGTTTCATGCAGATTTCATGACTTGGAAAATGTGGAAGAGTTCCTTATGCAGACCTGCTCCAGCCAGACATGACATCATGATTTGACAGTAGGTCAGTCTTCAACCCACACGGTGTCAGTCAAAAACATTCTTCTAGACTGGTAATAAATATCCACACATAATGGAAGTAACCATCAAGTTCCTTCTATAATTAAGATACTAATGTGACCTGCAATCTGAGATCCCCTAAGCCTCCTCTACAAGGACATCCATGGTGCAGTGATGTCACTTTGCATCATAATTTGGAATGGCAGTGAACAGGTACAGGCTAGGCTCTGAAGAGGACAGACTATGGCAGGGACGTGACTTTACATCACAGGAGGGTCTGGGGTCATTGAGGGGAAAATCACAACAGCCACGTCCAGAGGAGCATGGACTTGTTTTGGTTTTGTTTCCCCTCTATAAAACCTGTGAGTTGTGGGGAAATGAACCTAGCTGCTTATGTGACGGAGACGATACAATGGTCATTTTTAACTTGTGCCCAACTGGTGTTATTTAACATGGAATAGATGAAGTGTTCTGTTCGGTTCCCTGCAGCACAGAACTCCTGTGAGGAAGCAAATACACTTGAATTCCGCACATTTAGTGTCTGTTCTGGGGTCAGGGGGTATTTAAAGAAGTGACAACCTTTATAACTGTAGCTCGGTTCATTTCCTTTTAATTTTTTTTTAAAAAGAAACAATAGTCCCTATCATTTGGCAAGTCAAAATGTCTCGACTAATTTTCAAAATCCCTAACAATTTAATTGGAACACAGAAGAGAACAGAAACCTGCAGAGCTTTTCATTTTAAGAACAAGTATTACTTTCAAATTGCTTTTCCTCCCTCAGCTCTGACCTGCCAGATTTCAGCCCACAGTAAATTCTTGCAGCTGAGCTGATCTAGCAGAAAGAGTACACATGCTCAGGGAGGCTTTTCACTGTGGGCATGAAGGACAGAAGGACAGAAGGACAGGACAGCTTCCTGAGAGGGGGAAGCATTTCAGAGCACTGATTCAACCACAGTTCTAGTCTTTTTCAGAGGCACCAGACTTGTGAAAGACAATAAAAGAACATGAAGTAGGACATAGTTCTTGACAGCACACAGTCTCATCTCAGGTAACATACAGCTGGAAAATTAAAGGAACAGGAAAACAAGATAAATAACTCTGGCTTAAGGGAAATGGATCATCACAGCAGCCCACGTGTTGCTGATCTGCTCAGTCTTGTTCTCCATGACGTGGTGATGCTGTTTCCAACATGCATAAATGCAAACTCTGGATAGAAAACTCACTAACGTAAGAATATATGTCTCTAGGTGTGCACACATCTGCGTACAGATACATATGCACACGTAAGTGTCTTTATTGTTCACTAATTGATGACCAGTGAGCTGTTCATGTTAAAGACATAATTTGGGGAGTTCTGGCATAGGTGTTCACCCACAAAAGCAAACCACAATCAAGATCATGAGTGTATCCATTTATGGCTACAGGTTCCTTTTAGTCCAGTTCTCATACATCTCTCTCTCCCACTTTCTTCACTCGTAGGAAACCATTGATCATTAATTCCAACTGTTCTAGAAATTCCCATTCAAGGAATCCCATGGCATTCACATTTTATTCGTCTAACTGTTTAAGATTCAATCATGTTACAAGTCATCAGTTTAGTCCCTTTTTCTTGCCCAGTAGTACTCTATTGTCGACAGATTTTATTTTTAACTTTATGCCTGCTCATAAATGTGTTTCAAGTTTTAAATGCTTCATTGAAAAACTAAAACGTGGTTGGGGATTTAGCTCAGTGGTAGAGCACTTGCCTAGCAAGCACAAGGCCCTGGGTTCGGTCCCCAGCTCTGAAAAAAAAAAAAAAAAAAGAAAAAGAAAAACTAAAACGTAAGAACTCTCATTTGTGTGATAATATTGAATCCTTTTACATGGACTTATTTGCTGGCTATCATATTTCCTGAGACATCTATTCAAATAATTTAGTCTGTGATATCTAGTACTGAACAGTAAAATTTTCTTATGCTATCAGTATACATGTCCATGCACATCTTTGTGTCGTTCAAGTATTTCCTCCCAGTCTGTGACTGCCTGCTTATTTTTCTAAACATCTTTTCAAGAGCAACCATTTTAAACCAGCTGTAATTTCTTGGCATTTCATGTCCTACTTAAGAAAAATTTGTTGGTTGGGGATTTAGCTCAGTGGTAGAGCGCTTGCCTAGGAAGCGCAAGGCCCTGGGTTCGGTCCCCAGCTCCAGGAAAAAAAAAAATTTTGTTTAGTGTCCTGTTATCTTGGAACAAGTCTGTAAGTTGTAGCCCCTTTGAGTTGTTCTGCGAAGTGTTCACTGCTTCTCTTTGCATGTGTCCCTTTGCATGTTTCCATGATCATTTGTAGAAACAGTCATTCCTTGCTACACTAATTAGAAATCGATTGACATGCACGGGGCTGTGTGTGGATACTGTTTTCTTGTCCGTAGCCACTGTACTGCAAGGGTTTCCACAGCTAATGATGAAAGGTTAACCATTGTTTAATTAGAACTCCACACCTCCACAACCATACCTTAGTTCCTTTAGGTCTAATTTGTTCCCAATAAAATTATTTAAGCAACTAAATAATTTAGTTTATATAATTGTGCTGGACATAGTGTTAGGTATACTGAATAACTTACAGGCGGGCTGCTTCATCACTGGGGAGCTGGTGAAGGACTATCCCCTGTCTGATTAACCTGACAACCCACCTGGGAGGAACACTGGGTCATGTCTTATCTTTGGAATGGATGGTGCCTTCTTTCTGTCTGGGGATGGTATTTTTGGCTTGTGACTCAACTCCTTGGATGAGGAATTCCACTTATCATCTAAATATACATCCTCCATCAGCAGGCTCTGACTGGACCTTGAGCAGGCTGGTCCCACCTTCTCTTGCTACTCCAGACTCCCAGGGATCCATGAAAGTCCTCACTTAAAGCTGTCTCACATGTGGCTCCTGTCATTCTAATCCAGCTTTTCTAAATCCACATGGACTCCTTCTGTCCAGCCTCCTCAGAACAGAGACACTCAGGCACTAACCCAGTATTCCCAGTCTACCCCGTACTGAAGATAGAAATTATGAGAACTGTGCTTAAAAGAAGCCCTTATCCACACTGCTATCAGTCACCTCGCCAACCTCTTCTTCATTTAAAAAAAAACAACCTGAATTTTTTATGTACTTCTTACAATATCAGTATCGAAATGAACACAATTTCTGCAAAATTTATTTTGCAGTAAGAGGAAAGTCTATTACTGTGCTATTAGACCCGCTCAGGCCTTCCTCACCCCTCAGTACATGAAGTGGATGCACGATTATTTCTTCTCCAGGGAGAGTCACCGTCTATTGTGAAATGCATCTACCTTCCCCAGCAGACCCAGTGCTGTTTAACCCAGACCTCTGTGCTCATGAGCGAACTTTACTGATGCATTTCAGGGTTTCAAATATCAATGCCATAAACAGGCCTACGATCAACAGCCTCTTAATTCGCTCATGTTTGTTTTGTTGTTTTTAGACTTCCCAAACTCAGTTCTGTATGCCAGAGTCTTAACCTGGGATCATATCATATTTACTCGAGGACATGCCATATGAAAAGAGCCATCCACAGTCTTATGCATTCTTTTGTGTAAATCACAGGCACCACACTGCAAACTATTTCAGTTCTGTATAAGAAAATTTCAATGGTAAACAAAACAGGAATGGAATCCTGGGAAATGAATGTTTGCCAAAGGCAGAACGCTCTTTTCCCCTTCTCTGGTTTTACTGAATACCAGCAGGCCTCATACTTGATGTCTAAGGTGTCTAGTGATTCCAACTCCAGAAAGAACAGTTATACTTGAGGGTCCGAATCGCGCACTTTCCAAGGAAGTCAGAGATTATCGTGTGGGTGCTGAGGGCATGCATGATCAAAATAGGGCCCATTTTATTGGCTTTTCTGGCAGTTTGAGAGAACTTCATCTCTGTAAAGAGTACTCACCTTTTGCATACTTCATAAGTGGGTTTTATCTGTGCATTGACCTTAGTTCCAGGCTGAAGGTCTGTCTCCTCAATAGATATGTTAAAGCCCTTTGCCGACATAGCCATACTGAGCGAGGTGGTCTTTAGGAAAGAAAGTGTGCTCACACTGAGGTCATGAACCGAGGGCTCTGACAGGATTAATAATGTAAGGGGACATATCAGAGATTCCTTCTCACTGTGGAGGGCCTCTATCTCAGAGAGGAAGAGACCATTTGCATACCAAGAAGGTTCTCCTTATCAGAAACCACAGCACCTGGAGCCCAGCCTTGGACTCCTAGCTCTGGGATGTAAGAAATTGAATGGAGGCTGCTGAAGTGAGCCAATTCCTGTGATGTTTGCTATGAGGGCAGCAGGAGTGGCCTGGCAGGGGCTCTTTTCTTCATGTGGGCACAGACCAGTGAGAGCAGCTGCCCCCTTGCCTTGGATTAGCACTGTGCTCTCCTGGACTCAACAGAAGGGACATAGTGTTGAATAAGCATCCTGTGGAGAAAAATGGACTTTAAAACTGAGTCTTTAAAAGCGAATTGGAGGAAGCCTTAATACTCTTTATTGACTTCCAAGTATGTAATATTGAAAGTCTCTCTGAATATCAGAGACAGAAACTTAAGTCACGAGCGTTAATCAGGTTAACTGTTTTCAAGAGTCTTAAGTGTGCTGGAGCTCTGAGGACAGACTGATACAGTGGAGGCTTTCCCCAGCATCAGTTCTCTGGGACGCCATGGAGCTGCCAGCAGATTCTGAGTTATAAATGCACACTCAGCCGCTCAGGTCTTTCCATTTCCTCTGCCTGGGGAATGTCCTCAAATCCAGCTTGGCCCAGACTCTAGTCTGTCTTAGGAAGGACATGCTTCCCTGTCCTCAACTGTTCAAACAGACCCTCCCCTTCACCACAGACTACAAACACGATTTTGGAAAATGTGACCTCATCCCAGGGTAAGTTAGGTTCATTTAGAGCAAAGAAGACGAGAGAGTTGCCGCCAGCCCTACAGACATGGGAAGAGAAGGGGGAAACCTGAGAATGAGGATTGGGTATAAAGTGGGCGTCTGTACTACCTACAAATTAACCTTGAAAAATTTTGATGTATTAATTTCGGATTTCTGCTTTCCTTTGGCGAGAGTAATCAAAGACACCAGTTGGGAACTAGCTATCAATCCTGTTCTAAAACTCCATTCGAGAGCTACTGGAGGTGATTTGCAGGCACATGAAAGCAGAAAAGCACAGGTTTCCTTAAGGGGTGAGGTCATAAGTTGAATCATAACCATATCTGAGCCCACTGGCTCTGAGCCCCATTCGAGCCTAGGAGTGACCACCTCTCCATCTTAGCCCCCTCCCCCTGCTTGCTTAGGGATGTTTTCCTCTCCCATTCCCAAGAAAGAAAATCCTCCTGCATGTGCAAGAAACACTGGTCCTCTAGCATCCCCCTGCCTGTCTACAGGGATGATGGAGTGGCCCGTGTCACATGCACTGCAGCTCTCAGCACACTCTTGAGGACATAAGGGCAGGGAGCACAGAGGTGGTAGGGATGTCAGGTCTTCCTTTTGGACAGTTTTAAATTCACCTACATTTCAGAGAAAGAGAAGACATTGGCGGCTGAAAGCATTCTTCCACAGAAATGAAGGAGCAATGAGATTGATGAAAGGGGTGGGGATTAGAGTAGAAGCTGACTTTCTGAATAGAAAAAAGATGGGGTGAGGGTCACCCCTAGAAACTACTTTCCCATCTTACTGTCTCTCTGGCACTCCCAACAAGAATATAGAGCTTCTATTCGAACTGGGGTAGCCATAAAGAAGGAAATAATTTTGAGTCTAGCTGAGGAAGATAGCATTATTAGAGAGACTAGAAACAGCCGATGCAGATCACAAGGAGGCAGGACGTCTTCACCCTTCCTCCCCACACATACAAAAGGAAAAGAATGTAGAAGAGGAAGACTAATGGTTCCCAGAATCACCCTGCATTCACACTTGATCTAATTCTGAAGAGGACATATCATTCTAGGAGGTCCCTCAAGGGGCCGACAAAATGCCTTGAGGATTTTATTCCCTGCTGGTCCATCAGCTTGCTGGAGAAGTCTTTCTACAGGGAGACAAGGATGAGCTCCACTGTTACATCAACAGGTCAGCAGCAAACATTGCCCTTCTTCCTGGTCATGCCTCTATCCTTCCCATGAAGACAATGGGTTATGATGACTTCACTGCCCACCAAGGAAGTAAAATGTCAGCAAGATGGAAAAGAGCCACGCTCTTTTGGAGATGAAAACAAAGGTCAAAGTTCTGCGGTGGAATGGGGAGGACAGAGTCCCAGGAATGCTAATAGCAACTTCACAGCAGAGAGAGTGAGCAAGGCAGAGGGGAGTGGAGAGGGCTCACTGCGTTTGTCAGCTCAGAGGAGTCAAAGAGGAGTAATTGTCTTGACAGGTTCTACAGCATGCCTGGAGGCAGAGGGGAGCAGGGCCCCTGAGCTTTGCTGAGGCAGACAGTAAGTTATAGCATGTACATAAACAGTCAGCACAACCCAGCCTTTCCCTTGGGCTACTGCTGTTATTTTAACCCTGTGCAAAGGGTCATGGTGTTCTCGCTCTGATAATAAAAGGATGCTGGGAAAGGGACAAGAAAAGTCACAAAACCAAAGGAAATTCTCTAAACAAAGGCCAGATTTAGTTCAGGGAGAAAACAACTGACTCTTGCCAACGAGTCTTTACAGTGATACTGGCTTCCTTCCTCTGGCCTCCTCTCGCTTAATGGATGGGGAGTCACTGCTAGCAACAGCGAACAGCTGTGTAGACATTCTGCTTCCATAGCCACTTTTCTGGATCCTTTCTGGTGCATAGAACTCACCTAAGACAAGGACTGAGCCTCAGGGAGGAAATCACATCTGACAGGCAGCAGATACTTCATAGCAAATGACACAACTGTACTGGCTTCCTACCCTGTTTCTACAGTCCTGTGACATGTATCTATTATTCTAACTGGTGCTGCATTGATGTAGCTGTCTTTGATCTGTCATCAGTATTGAGTATGAGTCCCTTGAACCTCACTGGTCTCTGCAACATGCATACGTTTACTCAGGGGGTGCTCAGTATGCATTTGATTAATGAAGCTATCTTCTATCTGTGGTGCATTCGGTAGCATCAAAAGTGGATAACTGCTCTCTGACAATAGGGTAGGACGCCGAGTGGTCATTAATTTCAGACAGTTCCTTCATGACATCTCCAGTCACAGTATTACAGTGAAGGAAACAGGGGCCAAGGAGATGAGAAAGCAACGATTTGCCAGAACTGGAAAAAGTGACACTTTTCAATATGTCATCCCACATGTGGTTGCTCTGTGGAGTCCCCACTATCAGTGTCTTCCACTCTGTCTACTGAGCACCCCTGCAACAGCACTCACCAATTTTCAGAGTGTTTATTCTGGGATGATCCTTTGGGTGGGGAAGAAGGACAGGATGCCAGCTAAGGTATGACAGCAAAGGAATGCTGGGCAGTTCTGTGGTAACATGCAGACTCACCATGTTGTGTGAGGTTGCAAGCATTCCTATTTGTAATCTGAGATTTGGCAAGGCCCAGGTACCATGAGGATGCTCTGAAAGTTATATTTAGGGAACCCTAAAGGAGTGATTCATTTATAAGGGGAAAATAAAGTTTTCCAGATAGATGAGGACAATGAGAAGGAAACTCAGAGGTATTTTAGAAATCCTAGGACACTAAGATTGCGGACGAAATTGGGAATTTTCTTCTGAAACAGTGGCTTTATCTAAGTCACTTCAATGTCAAAATTTTGGACATATTTGCTTAGGGCTAATCTAATATCTGAGCAACACCTGAATTTTGTAACCAAAATCTGGTAATGATTGAGCAGAAGGCAACTGTCTAACTACCACATTTCTCGAAACACACAGCTTTGAGGTTCTTACACCTCCTGGAGATGAAGAGAACCATGGCACAGACACACAGCTTCTTCCACTGTTGGTGAAGGATCAGGAAACTCATGGTTTCTATTTGAAAAGGAGACTTAAGATTTATAAGGCTTGAGTCTTGCCACTCTTTCAGTGGCCAATGTTGCCAAGTTTCTGAAAGTCAGACGTGAACCTGGAACTGTTTAAGTCCACATACTAATTTTGTGGGAATTAGAGGAACCATGAAGGCCAAATCTGAATTGAGGGATATTTCCTGGTTAATCATCAGTGAGACACAGACACATTTCTCTCCCAGTTGTTCTAACTTCCAATGCTCTCACGGCTGTCAGCGTTCAGTCAAGTTCTAGCTCGTTTGCTGCTGTACTGTATCTAAGGCAGGGTGACCTAATTTTGGCCTCTGCTTTCTGCTTCCTTAGAGGAGTTATATTCCCGGGGGACAAAGAAACGATTTCACATCATACTACAATGCGGTGCTATTTTTGTCCCACTGTTCCATCAATGGTGAGCATGTTCATAAAAAATTTCAGACGGAAAAGAAAAGAGTTGTAAAACACAGTCTATTCACTGACATACTCTAGTCGTCAGATAGCAAGCAGTAGGGAGGGCAAGGACGACTGAATTATGTGTTTTCCTCTGATCTCCCTTGTAGAACACTAGAAGTCTCCTTCATATTTAGAGAGACATTGTTTAATATCACAAGGCTACTCTTCCTAAAAACAAGACACACACAAAGTAAGCCTAAACTATACTTAAACACAAATGTAAAATGCCTTCTTACCCTATCTTCTTTTTTTATCCTTCTAAAGATGTCTTGGGACTCTCACCTCCATTTTATTTTTTCCAGCTATCAGGATAACATTTACATATGTGTTGCTACACAGTTCCCCATGAGCTAGTCTGAACATGGGAGAACAGCCATCTATCTGTATGAACATACAGTGTAGTTAATGATGAAGCCTGATCATATGGACCAACATAAACTTGTTCTGTGTTCTTAAAGTGAAACCCTCATAGAAAGCTAGACGTGGGGAAGGCGCCAAAAGACAGGTTAAGAATTACACAGAGCAGCAGCAGGATGCTAGGGATATGGAATCAAAGACATATTCAGTCCCAGAAATAGGTCACGTGGCTTGGGTTTACAAATGCCTCCTACTGTATTCCCCAAAAGTCTAAGAAACATTAAACGGGAGCATTGATTCCAGACTGTCTCTATTGCTCTCCATTGTTCTACTGACCATGGTTTTACTCTCCTTTCTACTTGCCATGAGTCCCCTAGTTAAGATAGCATGTCCTGCTGGACTTGCCTGCTTTAACTATTAGGCGCCCAGGTGTCAATTACCATCCACACCTCTCCTCAGACATCTTTAGTGGGCCTTTAATATCTCCAAAAGAAGGATTCTGCAGAGGACTGGGAAGAATATTTTAGGGCCCAACCATACCTGGACTCTCCCTCCTATATTACTAACTGACCGTGAGAAAGTCTCTCTCTTCAGGCATCTTCTCTCTCCTGGTGGAATGGGAAACACATCTGTTCACAGTTGTGAAAACTCCATGAAGAAAGTATCAATGTGCCTGACACATATCAGGGACTCAGCAAATGAGAACTGCATTATCTTTCCCCCCAGGGACCTCTGATTCGCTCAATTGCCATTTGCATCTCAGTCGTCATAGCACATATAGAGCCACACTCTTCCTTTGAAAAATTAACCCCAGTTGCCATACTCTCCCTTTGTCCTTCACAGACCGTCTTATGTCACTTGTATGTGGTACCTTTCAAAATTAGATTAAGATACCAGCACTGCTATCAAGCCCTTCCTACTGCCCTCGACCTTCACCCTGTGCCTTCCTGTCCATGTCCCTTGTGCCTGCTTGCCACTTGTTCTGATGCTACCCCAAGAGGGTTTAACCCATGAAGCAGATGTCATTTATCTCACTATTTGAAAAAACGCCTTGCATACAATATTCCAATTTAATAAATTTAAATGGAATGAATGGTAATTGCACACTCGCATGCTTCAGCTCTACTGGGAAAGGCAAGTTGTCGCCTGGGAATCATCACGCGGCACACTAAAGGTAGAATTTTCATGCATGTAAGCCATGGCTTAGGAGGTGTCCAGTGAGTTCATGCCAATCATCAATAACATCACTATTTTAGGTGTTAGCACTGTATCATCCTTTTATAAAAAAACAGGGTCTCCCTGTGCGGCCAGAACCAGCTGGCCTTGAACGTCACAGCCTTCCTGGATACAGACGATGCTGAAGCTCTCAAAGCCACATCTCACTTCCTATGATGGACTCTTAGCTTTGTAGCTTGTTTGCTATGTGGTCTTGGGCAGCAGCTTAACCTCTCTGCCATTTTTATTACCATCAGTGAAACAGGGCTGGTAACACGAAGCTGCTTCTCTGTGGGTGCTTTTCCTCCATGCACTTAACCCATCGTATCTGCAGACCTCATTTCAATAACCCCCAGGCACCTAAGAAGTCGCACTCCTGGGAGGAGGGTAGACAAAAGTAGCAAACGGAGTCCTGTGGACTGTGCCGTGTCTATTTAGTTCAAGCTGTCATTGTGACGAATTTTACTCACTTAAAAGGGTGAAGTTGGGCCAGAGACATGGCTCCTTCGTTAAGAGTACTTGTTGCACATAGGACCAGGGTTTGATTTCCAACACCCATACAATGCCACTAACATCATTAACTCCATAGGATGCGGCAACTTCCTTCAGTCCCAAGGGTACTGCATGCACATAATATAGATGTACATACAGGCAAAACTCTCATATATATATATATATGCATGCTAGGGCATTTGGATGTGGACTATATCCTCCTTCAACCCGCTGCTAAGATCCTTTCATTTTACTACTTATTTTAGTTTTAATAATAGATGCAACTGTATATATGTGTATTCAGGTGTATGTGTGCATTTGAGTCTAGTTGTCCTGTAGATGCCAGAAAACGGGGTTGGATCCCCTGGAGCTAGACTTGAAAGTAGTTGTGAGCAGCCTGGCATGAGTCCTGGGAATCAAACTAGTGTCCTTTGAAAGAACTGTATATGCTTTTAACCCGAGTCATCTCTCCTTGTACTCCCTGAGATGTTTTGCTATCAAGTTAGGCATTTTTTCCTTTACAAATTGATTCATAATCTATGAAAAAGCTGCCACTAATAAAGTTTAAGAGCCTCCTGTTTGTCTGTGGTGGACAGTTCGGAGAGAGCATGAGGAATAGATGGGTTGCAGATAGCACGGGCTTGAGTAGACTGTAGATGGCTAGAACATAAGCAGGCGGGCTGACATGAAGAGACAGAATTAATCATTTCCATGTCTGGGCAGATCATTCTAGTTCCCAGGATGCCAAAGGCAGAAGTGAGTGTTCAGGGAAGTTCGCTAGCCGGGTCTGGATAAAGCATTTGGCTGTTGCATTTGGGACAGGATTAATGGTCCTCATTGAAGAGGACAACCACAGCAGACACTTCTTGCTCCTGAAGTTGTTTTTCTAAAGTCATTTCTGAAGTTGCTTCCAGGCTCCTGTGTTAGGTTTCTGTAAGATTGAAAGGTTCTGTTTGAATGGCAAGCTCACTAGTAAGAGTGTCTTTCTCATCTGAGTCCACAGTCTTGCAAAATCTTTATAACTCTCATGTTCCCATATACATATACATGCATGTGCCCATATCCCTTCCATCCATTCTAGGCATTGCTGGTATTAGAACTAATTTTATTCTTGGAGTGAAGCCTGAAGGAACTTTAGAGACCCCTTGACCTGGTTTTGGGTCTTAGGCTGTCTCTCTTTCCAGGATCTGCAGAATAAGGAGCAGGGGTGGGGAAGGAGAAGCATAAGGGGGCTTCTAATTTCCTCTCTTTAGCAAGAAAAGAATTCAAGGAATTCTCTCAGAATGTGAGAATACTTACATTTAACTACACAAGGACAGGCTTAAACTTCAATAGACCTTACATGAAAATCAAAACAAGGTAGTTTGGACTATATAGTCTTCATAACAAAATTCTGGCTCCTTTCATTGAATGTGTCAGCAGATAAGGGTTTGCAGGAGGAGCAAAGCTGACAGCTTCTCAAGCACCACCAAGTCATGAATATTGATAAGGGTGGATTGAAGCAGGCTGTACTTCATGACTTGATATAGAGACAATGAACATCTTATATACACCCCAGGTTTTGAGTCTACACATTTGTATTCCTGGGCCTATTTTAATTAAGACTGGGTAGTGACCCAGGTCTATCTAAAGTCAGTTCCAGGTTTGTAAATTAATAAAAATTCATAAAGGCAAAGATGTTTTCGTGCAAAAGCATAAATCTGCCTGTGGCTTAGCATTGTACCTTAAGGGTGCAAATAGCTGAAGGTGTGAGTGGAGAGGCACCAGTCAGAGATATAAGCTAAGTGTTTCTTGTTCTGTGCCATTTGATCTTCAGATACAGAAAAATATCAAATACAGAGGAGATCAATCAGCTCAGTAAGTCACTGTCTTTTATCCTTCACTGCTCCTCCGTTCAGTTTGCAAATCTTCCAGCCTAGACAAGGCAACATGGAAGCCAAAGCCATCGATTTACAGCAGACCAGACTAATGCCCAGGCCATAGCCCTGTATAAGGTCTCTGTGTGACAAGGCTTATCACTCTGAATAACCTCCCACTGTGCTAGGTGAAAAGACATTTGACAATCTACATAGCAGTATTTTCTTCTTTGGCAATACTCTTCTTATTTCCTATGTGTGTTGGTCTTTTAATTCGGTTCATCTTATCTAAAGCATAATTAGATTTTGTGTCAAAGTTTCAAATACAAAGAAGAGTGAAAGAGAAAAGGGGGGGAGGAAAAGAACAAACATTTGGCTAGTTTATAATAATCAAGTCATCTCCCCACCCCTAACACACACACACCACCAGCACCACCACACACACACCAACTATGCACAGCACTATACTTAAACCATGAAAACGCACTGACTAATGTAAGCATATTATTAAGTGGCATCTTCAAGAGGTCCAGCAAAATTCTCTTTTCTAACATAATTATAAAAATCAACCTCCTGTATAATGTGGGAGATGGTGATTTAATTAATAAGAAATTAATAATATGTTATTGAGAAACTTCGCTAGCTTCCATTATGTGGTTTCTCTTCTAAGACATCATTAAGATTTGTATTTTAATAAAAACAATTACCATATTCAACATGAGGTCTAATTGGCTTACTAAACATCACCAATTTAAGGGTTAGAAACTAGGGATGCACAGACCTGAAAATTTTCCTCAGCACAAGAAAATATAAACCATCTCTTTGATATGAGATGCTGAACCCCTTCTACCAATGACTGTTTTCTGATGATATGAGCTTTCTCAGGTCAGTGATTCAGCGCCTTGGAGCTTCCTTGTGTCCAATCTTAAGTTGCTCAAGGGGGTTCCTGGCTCTCAAAATGATTCTTTAAAAAAACCATTGCTGGGGGTTGGGGATTTAGCTCAGTGGTAGAGCGCTGGCCTAGGAAGCGCAAGGCCCTGGGTTCGGTCCCCAGCTCCCCCCCCCCCCAAAAAAAAAACCATTGCTAGCATTACAAGGCTATAGGAGAAAGGCTAAGACTAGAGATCAGTCAACGCTTTTGAAACTTCACTGAGCTCATAGAGAGGCCCATGAGTTCCTGATAAGCCCCAAGCTGTGTCCAGAATCTCAGTCATCCTGTCTCCCTTCTCTGCCTTCATGGTGCCCTCTGGAAGAATCTCCCTGTGGAAGGGGGGTAGGGCCACAGTCAGGAATCAGGCAGACAAGAGCTTATAAATCACGGACTTTTGACTATTTGTGTATGTGAAGCCATTTTCTTATGTTATAATTTCTGATGACTATTGATCCATAAAGAAACCTCTGCCTAAGAAAAACACATTTTCAGCTGAAGTGAGAGTTTTGTTCCTTCAAACCTGCCTCAAATTCCAGCCTCTGGCTCCAGCTCCCATCCTCGTGCTCACGTTAAGAGCATCCTTTGCGCGCCTCCCTCTCTCTCTCTCTCTCTCTCTCTCTCTCTCTCTCTCTCTCTCTCTCTCTCTCTCTCTGTCTCTCTCTCTCAGCTCATGCTAAGAGTCAAAAAAGTCCATCTCTCTACTGAGCAGAAGAGAATGTCATAAACATATTACAGGTAGAATGCAAAAAGGATATGTAAGCAATTTCAAAGCAGAATAAAATAAATCTAGAAAAAATGACTTCTTGGAGAAGTCTTAGTTTGAAAATGTTGGTTTTATTCTGGATTTTTAAAATATTTTTCCCCGTAGCTTCCAAAAGATCCATCAAATCTGCAGGTCCACATTTCCCCAGTAACTACCGGCATGCTCTGCAATGACGCACTTACCCTGACAGGGAAGCGGAACCCACAGCACGGAACCCAGCTTCCTGACACCACTCGAATGTCCCCTGGCTTTATAAATGCCGAGCATCTTGGAACGCTTGCATTGACATCGAAGTCTCTCATAAGTCACAGTAGGCAGGCATCCCAATGCCAGTCCATAAAAGGGACATGTCACTTGGAATAAACATTGACTTAAACTTCAGCCACCAGTAAGGTATTTTGTGGTCGTTGAACCCACTTTCAGCTCTAGAGACCAATGTAGCATTAATCGGCAAACATTGGTTGGTAGTGAGAGTGAACTTGAATTAAAGAATAAAGAATAAAGAGCAAAGAATAAAGAAGGAGGCATGACCAGACAGTGGACACTGTGTGTGTGTGTGTGTGTGTGTGTGTGTGTGTGTGTGTGTGTGTGTGTGTGAGAGAGAGAGAGAGAGAGAGAGAGAGAGAATAATATTCTTTAAATGATCATTTCTAGTAATTACATGTAGAAAAAGAGAGAATGTTTTCTAGTATTCTAGTATATAGAATTTCTTTCCTATTAGTTCTAAGTAAATCTGCTAACCATATGTCTGCCTTGGCTTATAGGAGAGTAATGAACCACAGAGTCCTGTATATGTTTGGCCCTAACATAAATCTCACACATCAGGAAAGCACGTCAGTAGTGCACAAAGACGGACAGGCACGGTGGGCACTGAGTCTTAAGTGCATTTGAGGAATACTTGGCAAAATACGTATTATGACCAATTGATTTAAGAATTAAATTTTAATATTTCCATTGTTTGAAATGTAATCCGGAAAGTTGTCAATGATTCAAGCACTCTGGTTGGCCAACTTTCTAAAGGTGATTGAGCAATATGCCCATGACATACTGTAAATTAGACATGCTGTTTGATCCAGCAGTTCTGCTTCTCAGGGCCAACTTTACAGAAATGATGTGACTCATATTTAAATGCAATAAGGATATCAAGAATATTTATGAGAATGTAAACCATGTATAACTGTAGTAGTAATGTGTTAAATAGATGTCAATTATACACACAACAATTACACTGCATCTATTTAATGATCTCATAGTATGTTTTGTAAGTTTTAATTAATAATTAAATGTGGTTCGAAGTATATTTAACACAGATGCACATATGGATGGGCACACAGCAGGATGGCATCAGTGGTGAGTGCTGATGAACACTCAATTCTTAGTCTCTCATCTCCAGGTTGCTTCTTGTATTTTGCAAATTATTAGCATTGATTATTTCAGAAAAACCCCATAGTTTTATACTACTACAAAAGTCTCCCTATTATAATTAGCATGTCTTGCATTGTTTATTATCATACTTAAATCACTTTGCAGATAGCAAAATAAAAACCGCAGGATACAAACAGAAATAATAAAAGCAGTAGCTTGTGACCAGGCAGGTAGAGAGGTTTAGCATCAGGAGTTGGAGAAATAGATCACCCAGGAAAGGTGCCTGCTGTGCAAGTGAGAGGCCGTGTGTCCTAGCAGCCATATAAAAACTGGGCACACTGATGCCTGCCTGTAATCATAACACTGAAGGGTAGAAATAGCCAAATCACTTACTAGCCAGCCAGCAACTGAGCCCCGAGTTCAACTAGAGACTCTGTCTCATAACATGAGATGGAAAATAAGTGAGAGAGAGACCCAGTGTTGAGCTCTGGCTTCCTCATTCCTGGGGACAAATGTATATATGAACACATGTCATGCATCCACAAAAATAGTCTACAAAGTAGACTATAAGAATTGTGCCCTCATGCTTATATCCAAAATATACAAAGAACTGAAGAAGTTAGACAGCAGGGAGGCAAATAACCCTATTAAAATGGGGTTCAGAGCTAAACAGAGAATTCACAGCTGAGGAATGCGAATGGCTGAGAAACACCTAAAGAAATGTTCAACATCGTTAGTCATAAAGGAAATGCAAATCAAAACAACCCTGAGATTTCACCTCACACCAGTGAGAATGGCTAAGATCAAAAACTCAGGTGACAGCAATGCTGGCGAGGATGTGCCGGAGAAAGAGGAACACTCCTCCATTGTTGGTGGGGTTGCAGACTGCTGCAACCATTCTGGAAATCAGTCTGGAGGTTCCTCAGAAAATTGGACATTGAACTGCCTGAGGATCCAGCTATACCTCTCCTGGGCATATACCCAAAAGATGCCCCAACATATAAAAAAAGACCGTGCTCCACTATGTTCATGCAGCCTTATTTATAATAGCCAGAAGCTGAAAGAACCCAGATGCCCTTCAACAGAGGAATGGATACAGAAAATGTGGTACATCTACACAATGGAATATTACTCAGCTATCAAAAACAAATGACTTTGTGAAATTTGTAGGCAAATGGTTTGGAACTGAAACTATCATCCTGAGTGAGCTAACCCAATCACAGAAAGACATACATGGTATGTACTCATTGATAAGTGGCTATTAGCCCAAATGTTTGAATTACCCTAGATGCCTAGAACAAATGAAACTCAAGCGGATGATCAAAATGTGAATGCAGATCGCTCATAAAGAGAGAGGAGATTAAAACAGCAGCCAGAATACAGCAAATACAGAGGCGTATGCCAGCAGGAACCCACTGAACTGAGAACAGGACCCCTGTTGAACAATCAGAGAAAGAACTGGAAGAGCTTGAAGGAGCTCGAGACCCCATATGTACAGCAATGCCAACCAACCAGAGTTTCCAGGGACTAAGCCACTACCTAAAGACTATACATGGACTGACCCTGGACTCTGACCTCATAGGTAGCAATGAATATCCTAGTAAGAGCACCAGTGGAAGGGGAAGCCCTGGGTCCTGCTAAGACTGAACCCCCAGTGAACTAGACTGTTGGGGAGAGGGCAGCAATGGGGGGAGGGTTGGGAGGGGAACACCCATAAGGAAGGGGAGGGGGAGGGGGATGTTTGCCCGGAAACCGGGAAAGGGAATAACAATCGAAATGTATAAAAGAAATACTCAAGTTAATAAAAAAAAAAAAAAAAAAAAAAAAAAAAAAAAAAAAAAAAAAAATTGTGCCCTCATGATAGGATACAGCTTTTGGAAGTTTGGAAATGATGGCAAGTGACAGTGAACAGTCTTCATTCAATGAATGATAAATTGGTGTAATTTTCCATATCTGTACTACACTACAATTAAACAGATTTAAAATAACCCTAGTCTACAACCCTGGTTCACTTAGGCTCGCTGGGAGCAGGAAGGAACCTGGAAGGTCCTTTAGTTCACCATCCCTCTACACTTCCTTAGTACACTGAGCAGTGCTATCACTCACAGGCTATTCAACCTCCGTGTGGCACTGACAAATCCCTCCTCCTCATAGCTAACCTCCTACAGCCTGCTTCCTTTGAACATGGAAGCCAGCCTGCCCAATGCTGCAAAAGACATGTGTAAGTGTAGACGGTAAAAGGAACCCCTGTGAGCCTAGACAGAGGGCCCTGTTGTTAGGTCAGGTGGTTGTGGCTACCACAGCAGCTCTGTGAAGTGTGACTGAAAGATGATGACAACATGTGCCTTGGGACTTCTGTGGGCAAGGGAAGTAGGGACTTCCAAGGCTCAGCTCACAACGAGTGGAATCTCATCTTCAAAGCCAGTGATGTGGAAATGCCCAGTTGACGAGTCCTGGAGAAAGGGTGCCAAGCACAAGCAAAGATGTTTGCTCTTTTTGTACTAAAGCCATACCTCAAATAAGCTACAAATAGGACAGCTCGGTGAATCATGACTGTATCTACACAGACTTTGCCAGAAGTTCCTAAGTGATAAACGAGACTTACAAAGAATGCTTTTGATGATGGACTGCTCCTTTTGAGAAAAGTCCAACTACAGAAGCAGAATGTAATTAGATGAAAAAGTGCCACATGGGTAGGGGACAGGACACTTAATATGGAACTCAGAATGCTGGGTTTTACTCTTTAGTCTCCATGAAACAGCCATGTGATTGTAAGTCGCACAATGTAGTGCAAATTCAGTTTCTTAATTAGGAAAATGTAATTAGATCACTGAATCTTATGATCTCATTCATTAAAGCACTGTGAATTGGAGTGAAAAGTACTACAGGTCTGTTTATAAGCACACTCTGAAAGCATCATTGTAATTAGAAAATCTACTTTGTGAACTACAGAATACAAGAAATGACCAGGGCAAAACCGAGAGAGAGATTAAAGGACATAGACAAATGAACAGTTTAGAAGCTCCTTAGCCAACTTGTTGTTGTAAAAATACAAAAAATAAAATTGCTGTCTTTTATCCCCGACTAGGTCCAGCACCTCAGTGCCCCAAGATATCTGCTAGGTATCTTAAGTCTCAGTGAGCAAAGTGTCTCACCCGCTCTACTCCATCCCATATCGCACTGCCAAAGGCCTCTCTCTGAGCCTGGCAGCCATCTCTCTACGTACCTAGTTCCCAAGGCAGGTTTCCATACCAGAAACACATCCCAACTCCGTGGTGGCCCAGACCAGCCACCGCACACTTTCATACACTTAAATCACTACATGAAAGAACATGTAACACAATAACCTTTAGCCCATTTGATAAGATATAATTGCCCACCTAAACATACAGCGCCCAATACACATCCATCCCTTAAAAACATTTGTAACAACCTGTAAAGGTACAGCATGGAATCTTAACGTCACCTGCCATATTGTTCTGCCACGGCTTCTTTCCCTGTCCCTCTTGTCTCTTCCTCCTTTCCGTTCCAGTCTCCTCCTCTTCCTTCAAACTTCTCTCCCGCCCACCCTTCCTTCTCATCCAATGACAGGCCTCCTTCTATCTTATACCTGCCTCACCTGTGACGTCATCCCACACCAAGTTCTCCTCTGATTTTCAACTGTTCTTCTGATAACTCCAGTTTCAATTCTGCATATACCTTAGTTCCCTTGAAGCATAATGAAACAAAGTTCAGTTGGAAAAATCTTAAGGTGCCAGTGGAGAGACAGAACTCATACTCAGTCAGATCCCTGGGGAACTGGAATTCTTCTGTTTAGAATCATCTTTAGAATATCTAGTTTATTTTTGATGATATGTGTGTAAGGGGAGGTGTGTGGACAGGAGTAGGACACTTTGAAGGCCAGGAGTGTCAGATCCCTCTGAGAACTGGAGATACAGGTGGTTGTTAGGTTAGCAACCCAGTGAATGTGCTAAGAACCAAACTCCATTCTCCTGTAAGAACTATGTGTGCTCCTAACTGCTGGCCATGTCTCCATCCACTGCAGTCATATTCTGACGCCTCTCTTGCAAGGGTTTTGTCTTCTCCCTCTGCATAGTGCACTGAGCACTCACTCTGCCCTGATGTCCTGGGCTTCCTGCAGAAAACCATACTCCATTCCACTCCAGCCCACTCCTACTTACTGAGCACAGTAAAGAGTGTGGCACCAGTGCTGAGGTAAATCAGAGGCCTTGTTCTTAAAAAGCTCATAGTCTAGTGGTAAGTCAAGGCTATATAGCCAAATAGTTCTAATGCAAATCCCAATTGTGCAATGTTAATTGTGCATACAGAGAATCGTATGGGACTACTGAGGAGGAAAACTTTTCTTTCTAAATTGTCAGGGTCAAAGAAAGATTCCTGGATGATAGGCTGTTTAGAAGAGCACTGGAAAGTATCTAGGATTTTAACATGTGGAAATACAGACATGTGAGCATATAAAGGGAAAGGAAAACAAGGAGGGAAGAAATTAGAGAGACATTTGATGGTGTCTAATAAACTAGAATGGCAAACCGGGAGATCAGGGCTAGACAGATCTAGAATGATGCTGAGAGATGTAGATCCCAGGCAACTGCCGTCAGATCCTGCTTATGTAAGAATTATTACAGACTTGTGGAGGGGCTCCATCGCACGCACAGTCTGTACATTAACATAATTCACATTTCTTCAGCATGTGCACTAGTTATCATTCAGAGACAATCCTCCAAGGAAATCTGGAAACAGCTTTCTGCATCTTGTGCTGCTCAAAAATGGCACAATCTTCCCGCGGATCCCGGCCCGCAGCAGCTCTCTGCTCCCAAAACCCGTGGGAGA